>NC_057714.1:15132779-15182779 GCF_004010195.1 Chiloscyllium plagiosum | reverse complement strand
AAGATGCAGAAAAAGGCTTTGAGATGAAAAGAAGCTCTTTGGCTTTAAGCACCAGCCGCCACCTCCCTCCGCTCCCACCCCCACACCCCGAAAATAAACTCGCGGGAGCAGACCCAGAGGCGATTGGGATAAACTAAATCCGATCGAGGTAGTATCAATGCTGGCATTAAAACCAACCCGGAGAGAATATCAATAACAGCATTAAAACAGCGGGTCTCAACGAGGATCAATCAGGCGTGGAAACAGCAAAGAATCTATCAACGTGTCTGAAGTCACAGGGATTTAAAGAAAAACTGCCTTCCTCTTTATTGAAGACTCGATCTATTTATTTACATTCCGTGCCAAGTTTCTTTTTAATGCCTGGTCAATGGCAACGTTTTTACCCGGTACTCTTAGTGAATATAGAATACCGAGTCCATTACTCTCGGGCATTGTATTTATGTATTTTTTTCCCTATTAAATTAGAGTTAACTCTGCAAGAAATGCAAGTTACATGTGGAACGGAGACTTTAGACGCAAATTTCCCCAGACTGTGTTTCGAATTCTCATTTTTGTTTGGATTTGTTTTGTGTTCGCTTTTACTACCCCATAGCCCTCCTTGTCCTTGGTTCACACACCACAATGAGCATTTGATGCATATTAGGAACAGAACTGGATGTGCTGGCTGCGTCTCTATGAGGGGTAATAGAGGTATTTCAGATCAAGTGTGTGTTTCAAACACCTAATCAGCATTACAGTCTCCGGGTTACACTTCTGTCAGTGTCAGCGTCCATCCTTTCCAGTGTTTTTCACTTGGCCGCCATGTTTTTCGTGACATTTTAACGACCCGGATTTGGATTTAGAGTTACCTGCTGAGAGAAAAATCAAATCAAACTGCTGTTCGCTTCTGAGCCAAAACAAGTGATTCCGCCAAATCGAATTCTAACTTTTTCTCTTCCACGAAAGCCAAGCATAAGGGTGACTCCGTTCCAAATTCTTCTTGTATTTGATGCAATAAAAATTATCATGTGAAATACAAAATTGACCTGAAAAGACAATTATTCAAACATATTTCACATTTCAAACCTTTAGTGCACATTTAATATTTACTAACAATATTATTCATCCTTCGGGAGAACAGAGAATATTGTACATTCCCCAGGCGGAATGTCACAAACTATTAAATCAAATAATAAATGCACCGTGTAACTTGCTTCATTTAAAAAAAAATCAATAACTTATTGCAAGCAAAATAAGATTCAGTGTTGTTTATATACATTAAAAGGTGGCAGTCAGTCTCCTACTAGCAGTCAATAAACTAATTCAATAATTAATACTTAACCATGAGTAAACACAAGGTATTGATAGCTGTTAAGACATAGGTGATGAGTCAGACAAAATGAAAGAGACCACCAAACAGCATCCCCATGTCGTATAATATTGACTTCGTTAGACCTATGGGAGTGTTGGTTCCCAAATAGGGCAGGCATTTCTACCCAACCAGCAATAAATAAGCAAAATGGCGGGAGTTTTACGTTCCGACTGGGCTGTGCCCCAAAGCTGTAAGAACCAAAAAAAAACTTCTGGCATTGTTTTTGCTGCATGCTGGAAAGGTCGCGGATTTCTCGAAGGTGTGAGGGCAACTGTTCAGACAAAGCCTCCTTGGACAGATATAAAGCGAAAATGCAGCATACTTTTCAAATATTAGCAGGAATGTTGAGAGGAATTAACTGTCACAACCATTCAGGAGAGTGATTCTATATCCACAATAAGTTCTGAATTGAACTTATACGATCTGCCCAAAGTTTTTTTTGTTTGTTGTTTTGCTTCTACTTGCTAAATATTTGCTCAGAGCACTGACCATTAAGATTTCGCTAATACTTTGCATATATATCTTTATTCATCGCATGGTGAAGAATAAGATGCTATTCCACCAGCAGAAGCATTGGTGATATAAGACCAACCATGTCATTACACCGGAGCTCTATATCTGTATTTATATCCATATATCTTTGAAACATATTCCGAAATGCAATACATTGAAGAAAATGGTTTTTTTTCCGAACTAAGCTAAAACTTTAAAGACCTACTGGAAGCACTGAAATTCTCTGGAGTAGCTTATATATGTAGAAATCCATTCATGTTTTATTAACTGTTTGTCTATTTGTTTGACTATCTAATACAGAGCTATCCAATACAACCTTTGTTTAAAACCTTGCTGGAGCAAGCTATACACATTATGGGCACATGCGCCTTAATGGCTGTTTTGTCTGGTTAGTTCACTGGCTAGAAGAATCGCCAGCGTCAGCATTGCATTTTAAACCTCTATCTTCACCATAGCGTTGCTAGGATGAATATGAAGCGCAATAAACTGAATTCGTATCCCTCCCAATACAGATTAGGGAATATCACATCAACCTGTTCAACTCAGGAATTCAGTGTGAGGCCTGCATGGCATTCTTATAGTGCACGTTATTTTCGCCCTTGAAAAAGCACATGTTATGATGAAGTCTGTCAATGTCATTTCATGATGTCCCGAGATTGTACAATGATAGCCAAAGAAACGTTAAGGATACGTTTTGGATTGGTTTGTGAGGGGGTTGGGGGGGGGGGTGTATTTCGCAAAGCCTGTTCAACGTATTTTTTTTGGGGGGGGGGTGATTGTATTAATCATTTCACGGTAATGTAAATCGTATTAAACGGATACATTGGGTCGTGGGTTGGGGGTGGAATGGAGTGCGCTGAGACAGGGCAGAGGCGAATTCGTATTGTATATGACAAAATGCACAGCATTGCAAAGGAGCTCAGATGGTACAATACCCAGTGCCTCTAGACGCCGTCAGAAGTGCACCACTAAATAATTAAAAAAAAACACCTAACGAGGGCAGCACAATGTCAAATTCACTTTGACCCCTTCGATGTTCATCACTTCTGGAGTCCTCTCAAAATGCTAATCCTTAATGTGTTTAAGGAAGATTGGCTCCTTAATATTTAATATTTTACCTGAAAGGATAATTCATCTGAAATTCGCTCCACGGTGCCAGTATTTTTTTTATTGTACAAATCTTTGGAGTCAGCAAGATTTATCATAGATAGGGCGATAAATTTCCAACAGATCAGCAACACATGGATGCATCAGAGGACACAATATCTATTTTATATAAGAGTAGTAAATTAGTACAGTCAGCTAGAGCAGGAATGTTGCTGCGATGTTCTGGTCTGACTACCCTCCCTGAAATAGCAAATATATGGGTCATGCATGGGGCTCTGAGAATCGAGAGTCCTACTTGACGCTGGTTTTCTTTTCTCAAATGCACTGAAAAGCGTTGCATCTTCATTGACGAGCCGCTCTGTTGAAACAGTGCGAGGGCACAACTCGCTGGCAATTAAAACGACAGTCAGTAATCGGTTTAAAAATTGAATGTCACCAATAAATACGTCATGAAAGAAAGCGTTTTGCGTCCGTTCTGCTCCACTACTGAATTCAAAGGCACTATATTGAATTCTTGAAATACTTGGACAAACTTGAATACAATTAGCTTTGTTATGCAGCAGAATATGTTTTCAAGGTCCTAACCCTCCACCTAATTACTGGAATATTAACATAACATTCCCTTTAAGAGCTTCCGATTATCGATTTGGTAGCGTGATGTGCACGGCGTGTGGATTCCGAATGTGTAACTTGTTCGGAGTCTCATAATAGAATTAGGGGGTAGCAGTGATAGGGTTGGGGGGAGGAGGGCGGTAAAGAATAATCTTGAGAGTGAAAACTCCCACGCAGTGCTTTGATCTCCTACCTCCTGGCTGTTTCAAATTGACAGCCTGGCTGAATTGCATTTGGAAAGGTGCAGCACGCTCGGGGAGTACTCCAAAACAATCGGACACACAGGAGCTACACCTGTACTATAGGAATTTACAATGCAGTCATTTCCAGACGGAATTGATTGCCGCCTACAAGCACAAACATTTTTTTTTTAAATGCACAGGCTCAGCCCTCCAGGACAATGAAGAAATAAACTGACATAGAACTGCAGCTGGTGAGAGCAATTGCATCGACGCCTGAAGCCAAATTATAGTGACACGAAATTGCAAGCCACGGAGAGGGGTGGGTGGGGGAAACACTCACATGGTTAATGGTAATTAAGTAAATCCGTGACCAACTTGCCGCTTCTTGACTGGCAGAAGAAAAAGGTGAGCTTAAACTTTGTGTTCACAAATAACTCCACAACCCCAATTAAGACTGGAGTGTTTTGAAATGGTTTATCGAATCGTGCCAACAACAGCTACGATTATGTGTTGTTGGCTTGACATTAGATATGTGCATTATCTTGAACGTCACCTGTACTGTCAAATAATCTTGGGGGTAATAAGAGAGGGTGAGATGCACAAAATAAAACTACAGTTTCGAAGAAAGGTTATTGGTGTCGAAGCGTTAACTTTTTTTCTCTCTCTCCATAGATGCTGTCGGACCTGCTGAGTTTCTCCAACACTTTCTGTTTTTATTTCAGTTCTCCAGCATCCGCAGTATTTTGCCTTTATTTTAAGGTGACATGTCTCCGCTCAGTGTTTACACGACTCGAGTTTGAAGTAATGCAGAAGGAGTTAAATATCGCAGCAAATAAATAATCCCGAAATTTACACTTCCAGTGAGCTGTATTGTTAGGTTGTAATCAAAATCTCAAAGGTCGGCAACTAATATTTTGAAGTGGGGATCTTCTGCTGGTTTTGAAATGTAGAGACCGGAAAATTAGGTGAGCAGAAATCTTTTTCTCTCTCCCGACGGGGATGTGTGTACAGCTGTGTATTCGAGTCGGAACAGATACCCCCCCACCCCCCTTAGTCCTCGTTTAGCTTCTCTTCCGTGCTATCACGGGCTCCTTTTGTTTGCCAATGGTTTCTCCAAAGATGTGAAGCAATAATGATGCTTTAACCAGAGCTGTCAATCAGGATCAGATCGGGGAGCTGGCCAGAACACTGACAAATCAGACACGTGGCGAAAAGATCATGCCTCCCACCCACTGCCCAAATAAACCCAGGCGAGGGAGCCTAGTAATACCAAGTGCGAACCGAAAATGGTTCCATCCCTCCCTTGCCGAGGTGTGTTTAAAATATTGGGCATGATATTATCCTTATGCCTAATGTAAAGCTGCATTGCAAACGCACGTTAACTTTTTTATCAACCAGCATACTCAGCATACGGGACAAAACGCCTTCTGTAGTCCAGGCGCGGGATCCACTGATACCACAAACTTCTTTCACATCCATAGGTACATGACACTTGTTACCCACAGTAGCCTGCGCACTTGATTCGAAGTCAACTCTATCAGATGATCCTGCCATTATTTCAGTGGGCCCGTGTCACTGCTAACTGGAGTTTGAAACGACCACCGCCTGATATGTAATCAGTGATGGTAATGATTATTGCTGAGCCGCATGGTCACTCAACCGTGACTGCCACTCATCACTTCCACGGTTTTCATCAGTCACTGCAAGAGCCGATAAAAGGCATTTTTAAAAAATGAATCAAAACAAACTACAGTCGGACTTTCTTGACTGTTTGGATCATTAGAATCTTCAGCATTATCTCTTCCTTGACACAGATCATAGTCTTTCTTGAACAATTTAAACAAATAGTCATAGTTTGGGTTTTGTTAAATTGTAGTTTATGTCCTTCCTGTGAAGAGTCTCTGCTCATATAATTACGTTAAGCACCCTTTAAGTTGCTTTAATTTCTCTTTCCCAGCCACATACTGAACTGTTATCACCATTCCCCCCTCCGCAGCTTAAGCTATTTGCAGTCACCATCATTGTCATCACCAGCTTCTGAGAACCGGAACGCTTTATCACTGCCATCTCCAGCCCTCAAGAATTATTTCCAACAAGTTCTCAGCCCTGTCCCCGGAGCCAGAGATGTGTTTCGCTGATTCCCATCGCTCCCCTCTCCCGCTTCGGGTCATTTTAGCAGATTCTCCGTCTTGCTATCTTTCCATTATTGCTTTCAGTTTAGTTGAATGGATCATAAATGCTGCATTCTTATCAAGTTGTTCTTTAATTAATTTGGTGGTAGTACTTACCGCATGTTTACGGACGACAGCGGAAAGAAAGCTGATATCCTTTTATCTGCTTGGCAACACTCTACCCCATTTGACTACAGAGTTGTACTTTAAAAAAGGTCAGGCAGTACTTTGCCGACATTGGAAAGCTAAAAGAGAATTGGACAACTTGTCTGAAGGGGTAAAAAGGACTCAGGGCTTCAGGGAAAAGGCGTGAGGTTGGGACAGGACGGGTTGTTCCTTGGCGAGCTGCCATGGGCACGACGGGCCGAACTGTCTTCCGTACAGCAGCCATTTTATTATAAAATATGTATTTATCTTTTCACCCGCATGAATATGCAAAACAGTATAAATATCTTTAAATACTGTTAGTATATGTGCTATCGAATAAAACTGACAAACTCACGTCGGTGAACAAATTCCACAGTTACAAATCTTAATGAGAAAAGAAAATCTTTAAACAACATGTTCATGCTTTGCTATTATCTGCAAACGGAGACTTTAGTAATTTTGAATTTGTTTATTTACTGAGTCAGACAATATTTTCCATCCTTGAAAGGTCACGACCATTCTATTCTATTCTGGCTATTCTATTCTCAGATTATCTTTCCGGGTCCTGCTTTAACATATGGTACAGGTGCCCCCTTCATTGTTTGGTTTCGGAAACTAGGATGCAGTATCCAGGGCACACCCCGGAGGCAATGGATGTGCCTCTGCTTTACCGCTCGTAAGTTCTCTGTCATTCTTCGTCTATTCGAAACACGACCGTCTTCCAAAGATAATTTGATATAGAAGTGTCAGGCCTCTTCTCCATAGCCATTGACACTAACCACATTTCAGTACCACACTGTAGTGTGAATGCAACAATACAACTTTAGGGCTTTTGCTCGAAACGTCGATTTTACTGCTCCTCGGATGCTGCCTGAACTGCTGTGCTCTTCCAGCACCACTAATCCAGAATACACCTTTATAGCTTGATCTTTGTTCTGGATGCGAAGTCATTCTTCCTCATCTGTTTTATCGATTCTAGATCGCAACACTTTCCAAGAATAGAAGGTCAGGGTATTATTTCAAAGCAGTGGAGCTGTCTACTTCGGTAGCCTCAATGTTCAAAACTTGAACTTCTGTACTAATTAGCTGGAAGTATTGGCTTGACTCTACAAACATTTCCCTAACCCTTTGCTTGAATATTGTTTATGTTTGATTTTGCTTGCACTGCCAGTTTTCAAGTTACCGGCCCTAACATTCTGCGAATCACCTAGATTCCCAAGTCACTTTTGCGTACTCTATCCAATCGCCCACTCTTCGGTTCTTTCCAAGAGGACTGTTAGCTTAAATCAAAAGGACAGCCAGGCACATCCTTGATAGTATTGAATTTGAGCCATAATGTGGCTCCAACCACTACTTAAACACAACATACAATTCCATCGTGGCACTGATTAATAATGCCATAGCACTGTGCAGTCCACCATGTGTGGATTTATCTGGGCTCTCAAATGCTTTTTCGGAATCAATCAAGTTCCTGTTAAATTTAACTTTTATTTTTGAAATTTCCTCTCGGTGTATAAAAACTTTGATTGCTGCATGAGTTACATAGAACATAACAGCACGGTACAGGCCCTTCGGCCTTCGATGTTGCACCGACCTGTGGACGGAATCTGAAGCCCATCTAACCTACACTATTCCATTCTCGTCCATATGCCTATCCAATGACCATTTAAATGCCCTTAATTTTGGCGAGTCCACTACTCTTCCTCATCATTTAAAATCTTTGCTTCGTGCGTTTTTGTTCGCAAATGTACATTTATACAGCAAAGTAATCTTAAGCACTTTCCCTAAGATATCAGGTATTGCAGCTTGTGTTTTGTTTTCTCCCTTTGTTGGCCTGAGGCCTTTAGTTTGTTTCATAAGGGTCTCATTTATTAGTACAGGTGGACACATTTTCCTTTTAACTATGACAGCCCCCATATTCACACAATCACTGGTGTGATTTAGTCATCTCATTGTGCTTTTCATTAGTTTGAGATTTCTTTGCCTCATTCAAGTTTCAGTTTATCGACGCTTTTAATTTTAGCTGCAGTTACAACTTTGCTGCTGTGATTCGCCCAAGGTAGCGAGGGCGTTCCGCTTTAATTGAGACGATATCAGCATAAAAGACAAAAACACAAAGGGGGGTGGTAAAATAAAATTAGTCCTTCGTAGAACATACAGATAATGTTACTTTGCCTGCACATTCAGTACTGTCGCATATTCTGCAATGGTCTCTGAAGGTGGTGAAGTTACGCATCATTTGGGAGAAGATAAGGCATTGCATCTGATAACTATGGGGTTGGAATGCGATGAGAGTTTAAGTGAGACGTATCAAAGAAGTTTCACGTGATTGATGGATGTACTAAGTGGCAAGTTAACCCTGCGGGTGGGCGACGATCATTTAGGTAACTTGCGAGGAATCAACTGGGTGTGGGCTACACACGGACCTCGCAACTGGTCTGAGGTGAGATCTCAGACGCCGTCAAATCTATTTGAGGATATCCCACCTGAATTCACAATCGATGTTCAGCAAAGCGACACCGGACAAGCAACTCCATAGTTAACCAGAAGAATTGAATTAGGTGTCTATCCAAATGTGTTCATGATTAGACACAGGTTTAACTATGGAATTAAAGGCTACCATCTTCACCCACGTTATTTTGTAAACAGTTTTTTTTTTATTCCTATGTAAAATAATCCTTTCAAAGCACGACCTTCCGGTTTTTTTTAAATGCTTTTGTTGGAGGGTTGAGGGAGTGTGGGGCTTGATGAAGAAATAACTTTCTTGATGCCACTCAATATTTTACATGTCCAAACTGGGTCAGTTTATTGCAATCTTCCGGATTGAACTGTAGCAAACTCTTTTTGAGGCAAGTTGCACCGGGAAACTGCGAGCAGACCTCAGTTTGTTTAAATAATCACACAAATAAGTTCTTGGAATGTATCACTATTTCAAAATTCTGCCGCGATCCAGTGACCATGACAGAGCCCAGACATTTCCTCGCCCGCCAGGTTTCCAAAGCAAAGGCTCCATCTCTCCGTTTACCTGTAAGTAGGGCAGCTCCCGGTTCAGTCACAGGGAGAGCGGACCGGACCAAACACAAAACGAAAAGCTCCAATTCCTGGCCTTTCCTGATCACTTTTCAGTATCTCCACCAACACACACACACACACAAACGCAATGTTGCTTGCCTGTAGACGCAGGCCATGTTTAGTGCGGGAAGGCAACAGAACATAAAGGCGGCAGTTGTGAGAGAAAGGTTACAGCAAAAAATATATAGATAACACAAAGAGAAATAAAAACAAAGACCCGACGCCCTTCTTTATTGTTAATCCCGAACACACGGGCGGTCCGTTCTGTTTAACAATGCATAAATAATAAATTGCCTGGTATTCGTTATTTCATCAGGTTCTTTCTTGCGGCCTGTCATCACATTGACACCAGAATAAGCACATATCTGGTGTAATTTAGGGTAATCGGTAATGATCTATCTTTTTGAGTTTTAAAGTCAGCTCCCTTTCAGCTCAGTACAGTACAAGATTTGTCTATTGGCCCTGCTTATATGACTAAATTATGCGTGTATAATGCGTGTTGGCTGGTGCGAGTGTTGACACTTGTTTTATTGGGGGCTAGAAAACAATCTGAGAGATTGTACAAAAAAAGGGACACCGGACGGTTTAAGAAGCCGGGGGGGGGGGGGGAATAGCAGTGTTGGACAGCTGTAAAATCATGTAGACAGGTTGTCGTACACCAGTGGGTGCTCCACTGAATAGATCCGAATGCAAAACATTTAACACAACACAACACAGAGTGGCCCAACCGTGCGAAGCCACATGTTCCAAACTAGGAGGGGCTTGCCGCTAAAGTGACCTGTCAGTCAAAACATCAACTTCAAATGATATCTACGGATCTGCCAGGACCTATGGGCAGACACATCAGTTGGAGTTGAATTGGCGATCAGATCGCTTACAGAGAGACTCTGCAGGCAAGGACAAAAAGAGACGGGATTTGGAGACGACCGGGAGCGACTTCTTTTTTTCCCACCCCTCGATCTTTTTTTTGTTTTGTTTTGTTGTTGCCGTTTTCCGTGTTTTGAGCTCCGTGAAGATCTCTTCTGAGGAGATGGCCTTCCCTCAGCTCGGGTATCCTCAGTATTTAAGTGCGAGCCAGGCTGTGTACGCTGCCGATCGGCAGGGAGTGCTAGCTTCTTCCCGAGGAGGAGCCGAGCTTGGAGCTAACCCCGCCGCTGCCGCCGCTGTAACCTCGGTGCTGGGAATGTACGCGAACCCTTACACAGCCCAGAACTACAGCGCTTTCCTCCCCTACACCACCGACCTCACCATGTTCTCCCAAATGGTAAGTGCGATCAATCTTCTGCCACACTTTGTGCGGGGCATTCTTACCCAAACACTTAAATATTACTCTTTTCTAAAGAAACCCAGTTCTGCGGCTACAGTAAAGTTTCCACACAAAAAAAAACTGTCTCGTGCGCATCCCCACAAATATGTAAAAGACCTGAGGTGAGAAACAGATCTTTCCCCCCCCCCCCCCCCCTAATTTTCACCAAAGCAATCTACAGTTACAGCACCGAGCTTATAAAGCAGCGAGACATTATCTGGACGCTCGTGTACTGCTAAACGTAATATCAGAAAACGGCGATCATTATGCCTTTCTTATTTTGGGTTGAAGTTAGTGCCATAAATACGATGTAAATGTTCAAGAATCACTGTTCCGGATTGCACGACGAAAGGAATATTGGGCCCGTGGGTAGAGAGAATTAGACACCAGCTTTGAAAAGTTTGACATTCTCTATCGTCCGGCCATATTCCCAGTTCTTCTTGTTAACAGCGCGCAGGGACACGTTATAAACTCTTATCGTAGTATTTTCTGATTAAATGTGGCCACCTCGCCATGTCCGAAGATCATGGCAGTTGTCTGTTGTCTTAGTATAATTATGGACGAGCTAGGCCAAAGTTGTCTTGAGTTTCGCTCCAGACTGCAGTTAATATATGCAATTCCGCAACTGAACGTAGAGCTTTGTTTTAACCTGTCATATCCACACTCGGTACAGGGAATGAAGGCACCTCACTTTATTTTATGCGTCATACAATGCGACTAAAAAATATCACTTATTTTGCTTATTCCAATTGCGGATAGCACAGTTTAAAAAATGCAAAAGTTTTGCAATTAACCGTCTCTATATTGATTGTATAACCTTGAGAATGAATGAAAGATCACTGCAAATTCGGCTCAAATATGATTTTAGAATAACTCGTTTTTCGCTTTAAGACTGCGGTACTCTTCCTGTCTCATTTCGCCCTTTCTTAAACAAATCAATAATCAGGCAAATTTGGTAATCTGGGTAATGGACTCTGGGCCCTGGGAATAAGGGTTTTGCATAGATTTGCAGGGGTGGAAATCCGATCATCTCATGTGGAGACTGAAGAAGTGCAAGGAGATTTTTTTTTGAGATCAGCCCAGACAATTATCTACAAAATATTGAACGGTGACCACTGATCCTCCAGTTTGTGAAGATTTCCTGTTGGCTTGATAATAATCCTGACGCCCTGTTCATTCTCCTCTTGGAACAGATAACAGGCGCTGCCGTTGAATATAAATTCGTGTAGGTTTCCCAGAACAGTTAAGATTGTTCACGATTCTTTGATTAAGCGTCCTTGGAGTTATCGTACAACGCCAAAAGCACATAATATAGAAATGTAAATGGTCAACCCAGAATCCTATCTAATATATGAGAAAGTTGGCCTCTGCAAAACTAGAAGAGCATGATGTTTGTAAGCAGAAAGTGAAGAATTAATATAAAACCTTCCAAGTTTACATTAGTGGAAACTTGCAAAACAAACTGAGCAGAATTTGCATTTCTGAATATCAGAACAGTTAAGGATCCATAAATAGACCGCTTTCTTTTGTATTGTTTACATTGCGGCTATCTCAGTATGATCTGAATTATATAATGTTTTCAACTTTTTAAATTTAACATGGAATTTTTTTTTCAAGGAGCTGAAGTAGACTCAGGAACACCGATGTACCTACAGTCCAGACATTTAAAAAAATATTCCTTTTCCTCCCTCTAAAATGTCCATGCAATGTTTGATTTGTAACGCTGAAACGCAATCATGAGAAAAAGATCTCCGCCATTGAAATCAGTCATTCAATCTTGAAAAAGATATTCTGCCTACTGTTTTAAAACATGTTTTGGAAAAGTGAGTCCCCTGAAAATTAAGTGATTGAAATCATTGGCTCAGTATTTTAACAGTCTTTCGCAAAGATTTGTATAACCAATTACAAAACAGAAAACACGAGGCTTAGATTGTATCCCTGCAATTTAAATCTCAGTTAAAATATGTATGACATTGCAGCCCACTGATAACATAATTTAAAGTTGTAGTGTCGGTCTTAAATGTAGAATATAGGTTTTCGAATAAGTAATTCTAAGTTTTCTATTTATAATTCGGTATTTTAGTCACTAACAGCTATGTTGCATGCATTTCGCTGCGAATGGTGCTTGGCAGCTGTTTTGGACTACATGTTTGAGTTACTAAAGTTTGGTCTAATTATACAATTGTGACGACAAGATTTCTCTTTTGCTTGTCTTGCGGAAAGTTTAATCTACTTCCGTAATTTAAAAAAAAAAGTTTGAAAACTTAATACTAATTCATGCCAACACCAAACTTTGAATTGCTTATTGTGTGCCCTGTTTTCGTGACGAATTCTGACCTCAAATGGCCGACTGCAGATAATGTATGAGACAAACCTGACCTTGTTTTAACGCACTCTCCCTTCTGCATCCCCCGTCCCTTTGTCTGACTTCATTTCAGGGATCACAGTATGAATTAAAGGATAATCCTGGGGTTCATCCGGCGGCATTTGCAGCACATGCGGCTCCTGCTTATTATCCCTATGGACAGTTTCAGTATGGAGATCCTGCTAGACCCAAAAACGCCACCCGGGAGAGCACAAGTACTCTCAAAGCCTGGCTGCAAGAGCACAGGAAGAACCCGTACCCGACCAAAGGGGAGAAGATCATGCTGGCCATCATCACCAAGATGACCCTGACCCAGGTATCCACCTGGTTCGCCAACGCCAGGAGGAGACTCAAGAAAGAGAACAAAATGACCTGGGGTGCTCGGAGTAAAAGTGATGACGGTACTCTCTACGGCAGCGACACTGAAGGGGAGAGCGAGAAAAAGGAGGAGGATGAGGAGATTGACCTCGAAAGCATCGACATCGATAAAATTGACGAAAACGACGAGGAGCAGAGCAATGAGGAAGAGGAGGAAAAGCTGAACCTCAGCAATGAGGAGGAGAAAGCAGACGTGGAGAGGGAACATGATCGGACATTGCAGGGGTCTGAAAGTGACAGTAAAGCAAAGGAGGCGGATAGAGTAGATGGAAGTGTCGTTGAAAACAATGGCACCAGGGGCGTATCTCTAGCACAAGGAAATTTGCTAATCCCAAATCATAGCAAACCCAAAATCTGGTCTTTGGCAGAGACTGCAACCAGCCCGGACAGCGCCCAGAAATGCTCTCCGACCAGTCACACACCGTCAACCATCCAGCACCCAGCTTTTCTCTCAAACCACGGACTCTATACTTGTCAGATCAGCAAGTTTCATAACTGGACAAACGGCGCTTTCCTGGGCCAGAACTCTTTGCTAAATGTCAGGTCGTTTCTGGGTGTAAATCATCATCACCACCACCACCATCATCACCCTCCACAACATCCTCAGCAGCAACAGCCTTCTGTGCTAACAGCAGCCATGGGAGCAGTCAGCAATGAAAAATCAACAGACATCCCCAGCCCAAAACACACAGGTATTTTACACACACAACCCTCCAGTGAGCTTTACATTTTTAATGTTATATATTCAGCTCTCAGCCGATGCCAGATTTGACGGCTTCCAGCGATGTAACTGAGCTTCAAAGGACAAATGCAACCGTTCCCCCACCCCTTCTCTCTCTAAACTTGCATTTTAACTTCTAAACTCAAATCATGTCTTTACCCGGAGACTGACCCGGCATGTTTATTTTATTTTCCAGAAAGGGAATGTATTCCAAGCGAATCTCCATCACAATCGCTAAAAATATCGTTTCAGCCCGTAAATGAAAGGTGAGGGTTTTTTTTTTATGGTCAACGCATCAATTTTGTTTTGAAAAGGCAGGCAGGTCACAATAATACACAGTATTCTGCACATTGTTGACGCGGTTTATTTATTTTAAAGGAAGAATTCTTAGGGAATTATCCGTCAGTGTTTATACATTTGGTGATAACAGACGTATTTATTGAGTCTGGAACTTTTGTTTTGGTCTTTTTGAGATGCATACTGTATTTACACAATATCTTATAGGACTGGCCACTCAAATATTTGTGCTTCTTTTCAGCTCCCGGCCCCAGAAGGAAGGGACACCAGTTCTGACAACCGTCTCTTCCGTCTGAAGAAGTTTTACCGTGAAAGGGAAACAAACATTAAAAAGAAAATTGAAAAAAAAAGCTAATTTTGCTTCACTTTTCTTGCCGCAGTGTCAAGCAACACAAAATCCCTTTCAAAAAAAAACTTGACAAATATGTAACGATTTGTTTCACATTGTAACATATCAGCACGTGCTATTCTAATTGATTTTGGTTTTTTTTTCCCCGACGCGATCATTATTGGTTTGGTAATTATTTTCCCACGTTCCGTGTTTTTTTTGTATATAGAGTGATTATAATTGTAAATAAGCGCGTGAGCAGAACTTGTCAGAATCATATATTTTTGTCTAATAAACTAAAAGAAATTAGAGCAACCTCCCATCTCCACGTAACCTTACGTGACCTTGTATTGATTTTCAAAGCGTCACATTTTGCAGGGTTTTGAAAGGATTGCCAGTGTATTCGGGATGGGACGCTGAAGAAAACGGCCTGAACGTATTTTTGTATTCACAGTTTTATTGCTGCTGTCCGGACTACTTTATCTCCAATGTAACATTGAATCCAAAGGTGAAGGTGCGGGAAACAGACAACAAAAAAAAAACTGTTCCAAACTAGGTTGCGATCTCAGCAAAGTAAATGTCCCAGTGTTTATTCTCCTGGTCCCCTATGAAACCAATCAGTGACCTTTAAGGTGCTACTAACTCGACAGATGGCTGCTCCTGGTGGAAAAGGGGGAGCTCAATGAAGCAAACAGCTGCTAAAGCAATTAAAAAATAATATGGGAAGTCTGTGTCCAAACAGGGAGGTGGGGGAGAAAGAAAAAAGAGACAAGCTCATCACGGATCGGAAATAATAGCAACTGTGAAATAAAATAGTAACAAAGAGTCAGAGCAGCGAGTATCGATTGCTTGGCTGATTTCACCTCATTGGAATAACGCTTTCTACTGCTGTCTGACAAGCACAAAAAAACCCTTCCTTTCGAGCGATACAGTTACATTATCAATGGTATTCAGACACATACGCCATTTGTATGAGGTTATGCAGAAAGAAATGCTATATTTGATTCTGATGAATTTATATACAATGCATTTTTAAATGATGATATTTAACGAAAATGTTTTTGTCGGGATGTGACAGATTATTTAATTTTAAAAAAAGGCGTGTGTTGACACCAGAAATAATAACTTGGTCATTTTACAAGATTCTAAATGTATCTAAATGTATTTAAATGATTTGTTCGGAGCTTAAAAATGATTTATGTTGCATATGTCAGTTATTAAAGAGGTGAAACGTTAAAGTCGGTTCCAAAGTACGTTTAAAATAGTAACTTCAAAAATTTGGCATTTAGTCCTCAGATCCTATTTCTTCAGTTATTTAGCAGCAATATTATTAACGGTACCGTGTGGACGTTTTGCTGGATTGTAATTCGTATTGTGTTTGAGGTGACGCGCTTGCCTTTGTGGAACCTATCACAGTCTGCACTCTCTTCAACTCCACGTTGCCACAAGGTTGGCTCAGTTAGAGACAGAGTTTCACTTCAGACGAAGAGGAACCCTTCTCTTTCGGATGAGACGTTGCTAATTTCGACGTGGCGCGCCGAATGGATGTGCAGAGTGCTGCGCCGAAGCAGCTGAGTATGGGGAAACTGTGGACCGACAGCTCCCTCTATGGATAGCTCCAGAGGCTGGGGGGAGGAGGGGGGTGGGGAGGTGTCGGCCCCGAGCACACACATTAGTCTGTCGATTTGACTCACCACTCACCGAGGAGATCCACGCCGTCTATTTACACACGTGACAAAGGTTCCTTTTCTATCCAAAATGCTTATTGAGGGGGAGGTATAGCTTTTAGAGTATTTACACACTAGGTAGAGAGCGTCACAGTTACTCATGTGAATGAAAAAAAAAGTTTCAGATGCTTGGAAACAGATGATTAACGTTTCAAGTCTATCAATTTCCATCAGAACTTTATAACCCTAGAGTTAACCCTCTCTCTCTCTCCACAGATACTTCGTGACCTCCTGGGTGTTTCCACTTTGTGCAGACTTGAAGCATATACACTGTTTTCTTTATTTAAAAAAAATATTCGTTTAACCTATCTTTTTTTTTTACACGGCGAGCGAATGACATGAGCGAGGCCTCAATCTTTTTCGCACTTGCATTCTCAGCCGTTGTAGTGCGAAACGCGGAGGAAACTGCCAGGCGTCGACTGCGCCCATTGACTAGTTTCGCAAATCCTTTTCAGCGGTTAGGGGTTTCGAAAGGGCAGCCCTATTCCACACCTATTTTCGGACAGGGTGGAGGGAACAGAAACGCGCGGTCACACGCACAAAACAAAAAGAAACGCAGCCAGAGGCAGTGGCACCCTTTTGACACGCTGTGACCGAGAACTCAAGACACCGCGTCTTTTTTTTTAACGGCATTTTACCCCCGCCCCAACTCCCCAAGAGACACGTAGAGAGAGAAAACTCAATCACAGGCTGCCACCGATGGTACCATTCCTGTCGTTTTGAGCACACTGCCACATTGTTACTCGGCTGCAAACCTGTCCCGCCACACTGGGAAGCTTTAAATCCAGTTATGCTTTTTTTTTGAGTGGGGATTCCTTACACTTAGCCTGCTGGGAATTTGTATACTACACTTTCCGATTTATTTGAATAGAATAACTAACTCTTCGAGCGCCTTGCTGCTGCATTGATTGCAGCATGTTTGAGACAGATTTGAGTGTTAAAAAAAAGATTTGAATAACAAAGGATGCTCAAACGACAAAACACCGTTGGCAAAGCATTCACCGAAGAACGGGATTGAATCGATGCTGTCAATTATTTTATGTTATGCTGTTTTCTCTCACCCCCCCCCCCCCCCCCAGACTTTGATTAAAAAGCCAAAAACACCCTCTCAGTTCCGCTTTTTGTAAACAATGTAGCAGGCTCTGGAAGGATTTATCTAGTCTCACTGGTACTGAGGTCAAAAGATAAACTTTGTAAACGACTTTTAGGATTCAATTCGCTTTAAGTGAACGAACCGAACATTCCGGGTCTATCTCTCACCATCCCGCCCTTTAACTTTTCGGGTTCATTCATCACCCGCACACATGTTCCCATTGAATTTCTGAACAGAAATCGTCAAAGTCCTCCTGCTCTATCAAATGAAACCGTGCTGATCACCACCGTTGGCAAATAATTGCGTGTTGCAAAAGATTCGTCTCCGAACCCACCTACATGCGGGAATCACTCACCCCCCCCCCCACCCCGCCGCAAAACCATTCGCTTCTAATATTTTCCAATTCTTCCCCAGCAGCTAGACCCACACCTGCTACTCTGCCAAGTCAACTCATCGTCCAACTGGGTGTGTGACGTTAAAAAAAGAGGCAGATTAATAGATGGAGGACAATAGATGAATAGGTAGATGGTAAACAAATAGAGGGGAAATCGTACTGTGTATTTCTTGCTGGTTTCTTCCATTCCACTGACTTCACGGCCGAACATATTCAAGAGGCATTCCCCCGACCTCCCCCACCCCGTAACCCCGCCAACTGAAGAGAATATTAATTATTGTTTGGGAAAGTACCACAAATGTTACTCTGAGTAACTCTGAACAAACAAATGTTGCTGCAGATGCTGAGACAATTTGCAATCTGGCAGTAAGCTTGCTGGTTAACAGCAACAGAACAAACCACTCTGCAGCACATTTATTTAAAACAAATACCCTGTAAAGTTAAACGTCTAGCTGGTGCG
Source organism: Chiloscyllium plagiosum (assembly GCF_004010195.1). Lineage (NCBI taxonomy): Eukaryota > Metazoa > Chordata > Chondrichthyes > Orectolobiformes > Hemiscylliidae > Chiloscyllium > Chiloscyllium plagiosum. The sequence continues at coordinate 15,164,555 of NC_057714.1, read as the reverse complement.
AAAACATACTGCGACAGATTTTATGGCCACCGTCCTACTCAGTAATTTTCAACGCAGTTTCTCTGAACGGCCCCACACTCGAAATCCTGAACACTGCAGTAAAAAGTTTACAAAACCAAGGATGCTACTACCATATTAGATGAGGATACTTTGGAAGTGAGTGGGATGGGAAATTGGTCGAATAACATTGGCCGAAACAAAATGTAAAACTTACCTGTTCAGCGCCGCAGAAAGAAAATGACGTACTTATGTACAGATGATTTAAAATTAAGCATCTGCTGATTCAATATAAACAAATATATTAATTAAAGGGAGGCTAAATGATGCAGAGGATGTTTTTGAGCTAGTTAGAGAAAGGGGGAGGGGGGAGGGGGGGAGGTGGGTGGACTTATGAGGCAAAGAACCCCCGGCTGTGTTTGCGGACCAGCCACTTCGGAAGTCAATAATTCGGGGCTAAGGTTGCAAAAGATATTTCACCAGAATGCTTCCCCCCTCCCCCACCCCCACCCCACCCCACAAGACCCGCATTTAATCCGACAATTTTAATTGTAACTGCACGTGTCGACATCACAAAGCTGCTCCCGGCGTGACCGTGTGTGGGAACAGAATCGGAGGAGTTTCCTTGTCTCAACTGTTTTAAGTTGCAGACAGGTCACGGGCAGCTGTTTGGGAACGTGTCCGAGGTAAGGCAAAAGACCATGTGATGGGGATGTTGCATGAATGCACAGTTCGCTTCGCGGTCATTTATTGTTCGCTCCATTTTTACGGCTGTGCAAATAACCACGGAGCTCAAAATGCGCTAAAATGTTGCTGGGACGAGTGTGGAGGAATGTCACTGTCCCCGCGAGTAAACACGCTGACATATGACAGAATATATCCCGAAATTGTTGCCTGTTCGGTCACACAGAGATTAGAAACAAACACTTGTGGGGTCGAAAATAAGAGGGAAAAACAAACAATGCGATTCCTCAAAATTACCAAGTAGCCAAATATATTAAATATAAAAGTATTGTTAAAGCTCAGTGCATTCACATCAACCCATTTGCTCGTTAGTGTGTTCATTTCCCCGCTCCCTCGTGTAAAAGGAGTGAAATGATTGCTGAGGTTTATTTGCTGGATAAACACGAACTAGGAAAGCTACAGTTTTAGAAGGCAGACGAATTCTTCCTAAATTCCGGTTGCTCGCTGCAAAGATTCCCAAGTTTCTTTTTTTTTGGGGGGGGGGCGCAAGGGAGAGGGCGTGTGTTTTGCCTCTCGTTTTTACCCTCTTTTTAAGCATTAATCAATTATTCACAAGCACATTTATCTCCTGTAGAAGGTGGTGAATTCATATTCATTTCTGTGTTTTACTACCCTGACACTGATTAATGTAACATGCACCACAGCTCCTGTGTACTATAAGACTCTATGAATCATACGCTATAAAGTTCCAATCGTCCTTGTAAATGACTCTAGAGAAGTCCCTGCAGTCATGCCCAACACTGAAATGTCAAACAGACTCTTACTTAAACAACTGATGAATGATTATTAATAAAACGGACCGATTAGTTCAATATTGCAGTCAGAGCCATTAAAAAATCTCTCGCTGAAATGCATTCACTTCAACAAATAACATTTGGTTTATTTTCACGTTTTACATACACAGGCGAACCGTTTTGCTCCACAATGACGTACAAAATAATCTGCTCGTGTCACATTTATTTGCATTGTTACAAGCCATTTTGAGATTAGTGAATTATTCTGGCCGTGAGCTATAACACTATGGTTTTATATGGATATAATTATTCATTTAGTAATAAATGTACAGTGAAGTGTCTAATGAGCAATAATCACGGTTGAATCCCTCATTATTCTATTCCTTGCAGCGTTATTTTATTGCATCCCGCCAGGATGTGGGGAATGGCAAACATTAGATAACATCCCTTAATGGAACACTGTATTAGTCATTCCCCGGCGCACAATAAACACATATAAACACATCATTATTAATAATCATAATAAATGGCTAATGAATGGATATCAATAGCATTACCCAAAATAGTGGAACCAAAGATAATATACATGCACAATAACTGCTGACTGCCTCAGGGAGGCTGACTGTCTAATGTTTTAAATTATTAATCTTAACAATAATTAGAACTACAGTAACTGTTTTATGCATAAATGATATTACCTTCAGAAACCAAATGGTGCACTAAGGAGATTTCTGTAGAAGCAGCTTTGATCCAGTGTTGGAAAACTATTGAATAATAAGTAAAACTGCCTAGATTCTTTTTAAAAAGGAAGGTCCTTGTATATGTTTGTAGGAACTTGATTTTGAAAGGAAGTAAGAGGACAGGGCCACACATGTCATTAACAGAGGGGTGTTTTGATATTGATTAAAGGGTTGTGGTAGAAAATAGAAAATATACCTCCCAGCTGAAAGAATGAGGGAGAGAGAGGTAAACAAGTGTTGTCACCACATAACCTGAGATGTCTGCTCCATATATCCATTCACTGTTTTCATGGCACTTGATGGCAGTGAACATATTGGTCTGTGAGCAAATTCTCAGAGTCTGAAGTTTACTCAATCTGTAGAAATGAAGAGCAGAAATAGCCAATGTATTTCATGTAACAGGCACTTAATTTGCTCCAGTTGTTGAGTTACAAGTGTCAGTAACTTACTATTAATAATTATAATCATTCATAAGCACTTATTTATAAATGCAGCCCTAAATAATCTGACATGAAATCGGTGAAAAAGACAATTTAAAGGAAAAGGTCCTGCTACCAGATTTCAGAGGAAGAATGCAAATTTTATGCTTGCCGGTGGCACATTATTTTGGAACAGGACAGTGAGACTACACTAGATAAAATTAATGAAAATCTAATCATTAGCCTCAGTGTTATATAGACATAAATAAATTGCATGAAATGTTATAAAGCAAAATGCTATAGTTGTTGGTGTAATCATGGAAATACAGTGAAAGTAAATAATGTGCCACCTACATAAATGACTGGTCAGTCTGAAGTTCAGAGCTGTGTTCTGGTTAAAATAAAGACATAGAACAGTTAAAGTGTCTATTTAAAAATTGACTTAAAGCATGTAAATTGATGTAAAGTGCATGAAAAATCAGACAAATTCACCAATGCTGCAAATATTCGACAGACTTTAAATTGTGCATTACTTTATTTAGAATGCATTGCATTATAAACTGTCCATTCATAAGGTGTTTTTAGTTTGTGGATCTTCAATGCAAATGCAGACTATTTGGACCAAACTAAAAGGGTATGTTCTATAGTTGACACAACCCATATTTTTTGTGGCCCAAATAGAAACAAAACAATAATTACAGATGGATAATTTTGTTTCATATATTTAGAATGGTATATAATTGAAACTGAATATAGCAACCTGGATGGAGATGGTGTATTTTCCACAAATGTGCTTAATTTAGTTTTAACATCCTTCCTTTTAAATTGTGCAATTGAATGCTGTAAGTGTGGGGTGAAAGTAGTCATTTTAAAACAGACAGTATTTCACATTTCAAAGCACACTGCTGAACGATGTTTAACAAAATACAGGTTTTGAATTTTTTAGGTCCATTTAGTTGATCACTATTTATTACTGATGACTTCACACTGGTTGAAATAATTCTGCAATAAGAAATATTTGATAAGCATGAAAATTTAGAATGGAATGATGTGGCTGCTGTTAAAAGTTTATCACTTGTCCCTTTGGCAAAGGCAGAGTATTCACACACCCTCTGTCCTGATACACAAATGTCATCCCTTTTGTAAGCTGCTGCTTTTCTTTTCAAGATGTTGGCGGTATCTCTGATCCTTTTAATCCAGTTATTCAGTTTCACGAGTGCATTGGGTGAATCTCTGCACAATAGCATAGCCCAGCTGGTAACAGCAAGTCACAGAGTTCAGCAGACACACCTACTGCTGCTTGACACAACTTTCAGCTGTATTTAGGTGCATCTTACTCTAATGACATTGTAACTGTAATCTCATGTGAAAGTTGTGAAAGGGAAAAAAAAATAGAAAAAGAAGGGAGGCTCAGGCGACCCTTGGCATGCTGTGGTGGGCTTTGGAAACCTTTCTTAAGATTATTTTGTGGCGAAGGAAGAGGCGGGCAAAATATACAAGGTTACATTTCAGACATCACAATTTATGTGTGGTGTTAAATTCTAGGATGGGTAGAATCAACCAATGGAATAACAGAGCCTTAAATTTATATCTATAAAATATATAAAGTTCAGTTTTGCAAACATGCACCATAAAATTGTTATATATTTGCCCATTTTACTTGGTAAGGTTGAACATATAAATACAGATTTTTGATGCAGTAAAGTATCACAATTAACTGTTGAGTGACTTTGAGTTAAAGCATAACATTTTAATAAATTATGAATACAATTGCATAACTTCCTCTTATCAACTTTTATCATGACAATTATGTTCATAAAAAGTTGAATTTGCAAAATAAAAAATCCTGAATTGTATCAATATTCCATAAATATTAATTAGTTAGTATGAGAGAATTATTTCTAATTGTAATGATCTACTTATATAGAAACCAGCAGGACAAGTCCGATGCTGAGTGAGATGCCACTGTACTCAAATCCGGGGATTTGCTTCTTTGTACTTCAATTTTTCCAGTACTCAGAGCATCACTCCACATACTTCAGCCTTCCAATGTACACAGGGCACCAACCTTTGAAGATAATCAGTCCTTACAAGTGCATTCCACTTTATTCTACTAAATTTGCTAGAAAGGTTCAGTGCAATGCAAAAACATTGGATTTGCACTGGGTCAGAGCTCATTCACAATGTGTTGGCTTCAAATCTTATCCAGCAGTCAATATAACATGGATGCACAACCATTCCAACTTCAAAGGGGATCAAATCTGAATTGATCGCTATATGTGAATTTATGGCAGTCATTTGGTGCCAGTGTAAGTCTTGCACCAAATTGATAAGCAACAGCAAAAAGGTTCTTGAAATTTGTTTAGAAAAATAGATAATTTACAAATATAAAAGGTAAGCAACCAGTTTAGTTATTTAGTAGTTGAGTAAGTGTGACAATGTATAACTATTACATAACTGTACCTCACTGCTCTACATATATAATTTTAAAAAAATTGAACAATACATTTAAAATTCAATATGAACCCTAGGCAAATGTAATTAAAACTGTCAACATTCAAGCGAACATATAAACATCGATGGGGCTAATTTAAAATGGAAATAAAGATACACGTGTGTAAATCTGAAATGAAAATGGAAATGTTGGAATGCATTAAAATTCAATCAACATGTGAAAGAGGTTTATATTTCAGATGTAGCCTTTCATCAGTCCTTGTCCTGTTTCCAGCATTCCTGCTTTGCTTGACTCTTCCATCTTGCTCTCTCTTGATCTTTTCATTGTGAGCTGCTTTTTTAAAATGTCTTGCTCTGGGTTCCTACTGGAAATTTCACATACCAAGCTTTTTTTTATGGAAAATGACATGCGAAACCTTTTTTTCAGAAGTTTAGGACTTTGTTTTCATAATTGATCAACATTCAGCAAGTAAAAATATAAGAAAATGTCAAGGGCACAATGGTTTTTTTCTGTCCATTGAACCATATCACTCACTATTTGGTATTTGTATTTTGAATATTTCTAATCTTTCTCTCTGTATTACCCAGTCAGACAGATTATTTCTTACATTTATCTTTGAATGACTGAGGAGTTTGTCTTTAACAAGAATTTGAAATTATTTCCATTTATTAAAATTATGCACCTCAGCCTGATGTTCCTTTGAAGTGAATTTATGCGAATGCTTTATCAACATTTTTTTTCACAGTGTGGAAACAGGCCCTTTGGCCCAAGTCCACACCAATTCTCTGAAAAGTAACCCACCCAGAGCATTTCCTTCTGACTAATGCACCGAACACTATGGGCCATTTAGCATGACCAATTCACCTGCCCTGCATGTCTTTGGACTGTGGGAGGAAACCGGAGCACCCGGAGGAAACCCATGCAGACACGAGGAGAATGTGCAAACTCCACACAGACAGTCGCCCGAGGCTGGAATTGAACCTGGGACCCTGAGCCACCATGCTGTTGAATATTTTGTATGCCTCCTTCATTGGTTTTCTCACTAGAATAGGTTGAGCTGCCATCAGTTTGCTTCATAACCCATCACATTTAGAGTTGACATCAACATCTCACCAGGTGTGCAGGATTGGGGTTTAGAGTGATAGGCTTTTCAAAATGTCCTTCAGTCCATCCTGTCCATGTAAGTCCTCAAGCATTTATCTGTCCTAATCCCATTCCCTTGCACTTGACCTATAGCTTTGAATGCTATTGGCATTTCAAGTATTCATGTAAATATCTCTTAAATGTCTTCATGGGTCCTGATTCTATCACCCCTTTAGGCAGTGAATCCCTGATAGTCACAATCCTTTGAGTGAAAAAAGAATTTCCTTAAATCCGCTCTGAATCTCATGCTCCTTATCCCACCTCCCTCCCACCTCCATCCAGTTATTGATGTCTCTACAAGGGGAAATTCTTCTCCCTCCCTACCCTATCTCCGTCCCTCATAACAATCATAGTCCTCATTCAGATTCCCCTCCCAGCTCCTCTGTTCTATAGAAAACAGCCCCAGCCTATCCAGTCTCACTTCATAGTTTGCTCCAGGCCAGACAACATCCTGGTGAATCTCCTCTGCATCCTCTCTAGAGCATTTACATCCTTCCCGTTGTGTGGGCACCTGAACTACACAGAGTACTCCAGCTCTGGCCAAAATAATGTTGCATACAGCTCCATTGATGTCTTGACAAAGAAAGGCAAATCCCATATGTCTCCTTTAACACATTATCTAACTGACCTGCTAGCTTCAATGATTCATAGACATGCACACCATGATCCTTAACATTAGCTTCAGCGCCACTGTTTCTCTTGTCGGACATTTTATGTGTTGACATAAAAAGCTGTCCAGGACAAGTTTAAGAATTCTGCCCCCCTAAACCTTTCACACTTTGTTTTTTTCCACTTAATACTGGAAAGCTGAAAATCTCTGCTCAAGTTATTAAATTATATTTACACTTTTCCGAGTTTTGCCACTTATCCATCTTTGTATCTCACCCTGATAGCATGTGCATAGTATGCTCCTGGCAGAGTAATTTTTTTTTAACCTAAAAACACTTGGCCTAATTTGAAGAATCTTCCAAGATACTTTCTGTCCTTACTGCAACAATTGACTCCTTGACCAATATTATGACACCACCTCCTCTTTCACAACCTACCCCACCTCAGCTGAAGGTTATATACCCCAGAACATTCAGCTGCCAGTCCTGTCCACCTTTCAAAAGTGTCTCTGTGATAGCAGTGATATCATTAGGTCAAATCTGCCATATGTTAATAGCACCTTCATCTCAACCACCTCACTTGCAAGACTGCTTTAAAACAAATGCCATGCAGTCTTGCCATGCTCCCTTGTCTGGAACCATTCTATTTGCACTGCCTTCTTCTTTACAAGTCTGTGCATAACCTCCAATTGTAGCTCCTCCCACTAAGTATCCCCCTGTACAAGTCCCATCTTCCCCAGAGACAGACCTAATGATCGAGGAAGCTAAAGCCGTCCCTCCTTCTCCAACCCTTCAGCCACACATTCATTTGTTCCAGCCACCTATTCCTATACTTACTAGTACATAGCCCTTAGAGTAATTCAGAGATTGCAACTTTTGAGGTACTGCTTTCTAATCTACTATCTGTCTCACTAATTTAGTGCTACAGGACCTCATGCCCTTTTCTACCAATGTCATTGGTTCTAATGTGAATCACAATTTCTGAATGATTTGGAGGTGCCGGTGTTGACCAAGCGTGGACAAATTTAAAAATCACAAAACACCAGGTTATAATCCAACAGGTTTATTTAGAAGTGCTAGCTTTTGAGGTGCTGCCTCTTCATCAGTGCCTTGAAAGCTAGTGCTTCCAAATAAACCCGTTTGACTACAACGAGGTATTATGTGATTTTTAACTTAATCTCTGAATGTTCACCCTCCCCTTTAAGTACCAGCATTCTAAATGTTGTCTGACCAGCACATCATTATGTCTCAGAATAATCTTTTGAAATTTATGTTGCACTGTTGCGATTATATATTAGGTATTCTATTCATCTTTTGATTGTGTTTCCAAATGATCAAATTGCTGAAAGAGAATAGCAAGATGTACAATACTTCATTGCTTAATGTAAGTTGATCCAATTTCTGACTCTGTTAGAAAAAGGAGTGAGTTGGTCATTAGCACATTTAGTTCTCACATCCAGTACATTCTACAATCTTCCTCAGTTTTGTATCCAATTATTTCTTTAATAATCATAAGTATTACTTGGTTTTAATTCCTCCATCATCTCAATTGTCTCTTTTTCTAAAACTTCCTTTGGCCCTACAGTCCACTTGAGAAGTTTGTGCTCTCCTACTTTTGATACTGGCACATTCCTAATTTTAATTTCTCAGTTTACAGCTTCCTAAACTCTAGAGTATATTCCCTAAATCTCTGTACTGCTCCACATCACAGTCCACTGTTTTAAATCTTCCTCTTCAACTAAATTTGTGGTCACATGGTTCCAACATTTCGTGTGGCTTGGTGTCATATTTTGATTGATAGTTTTCCTGTGCAGAATGAGCCACGGGATATTGTTACAACAATGAAGATACTGTAGAAGTGCAAGCTCTTGTTGGTGATTACTTCTGTACGAACATGTTACTTTGTATGTGTGATTGTTGTTGTGATGAACCATTCCATAACTGAATGTTATAGATCTGATTTATGCAACAGCTACTGGAAAGAAGCACTCACTGGAAGTGCAGGCAATCTGACGTTTTTGTTTTCCATAACATTCTTCCCAAAGTTCCCTGACATGGCCATTGTGGATTAAGTATTATACTCTAACAGTAGTCTGACCAGTACAATATTAATAAGTAAAGTAAGTTATACATCATATATAAAAATTATATATATAGTGAAAAATTACATATTTTATAAAAATGTTTCATGTTGCACTCATCAGGACATTTTGCAAGACTACAAATTCAGTTGGAAAACCAACATTTGTGCCTCATGAGAGGAGAGTGCTGATTGGTTTGCAAGTGGAGTCTGATTGGTAGAACTGTTGCCATGGAGAATGCACTCATTAATGTTGATTGACAGTCAACAGCCAGGCTTTGTTAAATATTACCAGACAGGTTCACTGTGATTGGTCGGACGGCTGTCACTTATTTTGTTGAGTCAAAACAGGCACAATGTGTATACATGTTCTTTCTATCTGCAAAGAACAAGGTTTTACGTTTTAATATGTATAGCTTCCTATATACACAATTATGCCGCATTATGACAATTCTAATACTGTTGTTAGTCAGAAGTCACATGACAGTAGCTAATAGTCCAACAGGTTGAAGGGCACTGCTTGTCACTGGCCACTTGGTTGTTTCTTTTCTTCCTGGTGGTGGAAAGTGAATAAAGATTCGTGCACCTTGTGCCTTTCACTGTGTCTTAAACCTGCACACACACAACAGGGGAATAAATAAGCACTACCACAGTTAGGTGGTAATGTGGGGGTAAAGATAAAAAGGAAAAAAATAGAAAAAAAAAGAACAGGAGTGTCAGACGTCCTGGTTATTGAGAGCTGGCTCTGAGAAAGCTGGACTCTTCACATATAAGTAAAGGGTGACTTGATGACGGGATACCAGTCGCTGTGGTGTTAGTTCAGGAGTGATTTGGGTAAAAGCAAGAATCTCTAGATGCTGGAGACCTGAAATAAAAACAAAAGTGCTGGACAAGCTCAGTGGGTTTGTGCAGAAAGTAACAAAAAAGAAGAAAAAAAAATAGTCCAACAGGTTTATTTGAAATCACAAGCTCCTTCTGATGAAGGAGCAGCACTGCAAAAGCTTATGATTTGAAACAAAGCTGTTGGACTACAACCTAGTGTCGTGCGACTTTTGACTTTGTCTGCCCCAGCCCAACTCCAGCACCTTGACATCATGGTTGTTAGTGTAATTTCTTGCATATTGAGGATTACATATTCAGGATACATAATAAAATATTCTGACTTTATGTAATAATCAGTGTCATAATCAATTTTTGATTACTTTGTCAAATGAATGAACCATTAAATGTGAACAGCAAAAATGATACATTTTTATTCTCCAGTGTACACCACTTTGGAATCCAACTTAGCTCCACTTCTGGCTGCAAAGCAATTCAATATAATAGCTGGTAAGTTGGTTATTGAGCACATTCTAATTCTGCCAACCAGTAAAATCCTAAAGATCCACTGTGTAGCAACTAATCATCTTTAAGTTATTGTCTCCATTACTTCAGATGGAAGCTTTTCCTATGTGTTGATCAATTTGAGGAAACGATTTGTAATCACCAGCTGAAAAATGGGAGTCAGCAAAATTATAGTTTATTTTACCACTTGTCCTGTTTTTGTTCCATTAGAAAAGGTATAAAAGGGGAGCCCAATTTACAATCATGCTGTTCACATGTTAACTAAAAGTTAAAATGGTTTCCTTTGTGAGAAGAACATCCTGACACCATTCTGAATATAGGGTAAAGGTAAAGTTGCCATAGTCCTACGAGACCATAGGACTGCTGTTTTCCTTTTATTTAACTTCCTCTTGATCATTTGCAGCAAATATTTTGATTTCTTTTTACAAAGCAGCTTTTAATTCTTTAATTAAAGATATAACTATATAGATAAAACTGAAGAAACCATTTACCGAGATTTTCTTGAATGAAAGAAAATAGAATTTATTACCCACTAACTTTGAAAAAAGGTAACAAAAATGTGAGATTGAACACATGTGCGTGCGCACTCACACACACGTGTGCGTACAGGGTACTTTATTTCGCTTTGTGTTGCTTATGCATGTTTCATAAATGTGGAACCGTGACTGGTTTCTAGTGATAGGGATACTTGTTTTCAATTATTGTGGCTCACGTATGTAAACAAATTAATTAGCATAATTCTTCTGTAATTTGAGATTGCATTCATGAATTATTTGAGGAAGAGCTGTTATACTTTAAGATATATCCATTTAAATTATTAAAATTTGTTTAATTATATCTTGGTTCTGTCTTATGTCATTTCCACTTTGTGTAGGCTGGAGTAAAAAGGTCAACTTAACTGTATCCTTATGCAACTTGCAGGTTCAATTCCATTTCATGTCTGTGGACTTGGTTAGAGGTTATTATATGGCTGGGAACTAGCATCAAAACAATTATCTTCTGCACTGTTCACTGATAAAGTGATAAAATGCAACTTCAGTGGCAATGAAATAACTAAAGCCATGAGTAAAATCAGGTGGATAGTCATCATGTTAAAGGGCAGTCTTATTCAGTCTTCATCATTGCATACAGTTCAGCAAATTCTGAAAATTAACAATATATATAATTTGTTTCTCTCAGTAATGTTAATCTGATTAATGTGTGCCCAAATCTTTTGGCCTCCCAGATCAATGGAGACCACATATATACCTGAATTTGCATGTCAGGAATGTATATCGCATACGAGACAAGCTTCGATATCAACTAAATTCTTTAGTTCAGTGAGTTGAGAATGGAGCAGGAAGTTAGGGCTCAGATATTGGTGGAGATCCAGAGGAGAAAGTGGCGAGCTAGAGCTGCCAGTTTACCATTCTGACTTTCGTTTCAGGACTTGTCACATCAAGTTTTGATCCAGCAATTGGGAAGATGTGAAACAGCTCTCAATGGTGGGAAGCTCCTTACTGTTAACTTCACACAATTTTCCTAACTTTCTTAACAATGCTCACATTGTTCACTGCCTTCCTTAGAACTGACCCTGACCAACATGGGTTATGGTGAGAAAGTTAGGAAAATTAGGTAACATGTCCATTGAGGAGTTTTTTCACGTTATGAGAAAAATGTCCAATTTTCTATCAAGTGTTAAACAGCAAAATGGGATTCTCGGTAGTGAATGATGAGAGGTCTTTTTGCAATGCATAATGGAATCTCATTACAACTTAACTTAACTTCATTATTGTACAGTTTTCCATTCTCTCACCTGTTGGACATAAACGAGATGCTGAGAATTTCTGACAGGGAGGTCAGAATGATGATCTAGCAACTCCAGTTTGCCACTTTCTCCTACAGACCTCCACCTCCACTGATATTAGTCATCAGATATCACTCTTTGGGGCTGTCCAACTAAATCACTCAACAGGATAGACCACAGGGGGCCTGTTAGAAACCACTGCTGAGGGAGGGAAGCTGAGGAGCTTAATTGCAGGGATTGGTGGCAGCATTCTGGAATGCAGAGGGGTTTACAATTTTGAAGGAGCAACCCAATATATAAATGGAAGGGATGATGGAGTATTGAAGGAGAAGAGTAATGTGGGACAGGGGATCATTGACAGTTAACAGCACACTAGCTTCTATGAAGGGACACTGTACTACTGTATGTTTCATGTTTACTTGATATTCCTGGGGCTGGGAAGGTGAAGTGGTTAGGTGAAGATATAAATAGACAGATTGGGTGGGAAAGTAGGAAAGTTTAAAGCTGATCGGATTGATGGCGAAGGTTACTAAAAAGTGTACATTTGAGGGTTCGGCAAAAGTAAGAGGCTAACCTGAGACTCACTGTATGAGGAGCAACCATTATTTCCTTCATTGTATTATGAATAACAAGTGCACAATGGACGTGAAAATGGCTGCCACTAAACCTGGTATAGGTTGTGTAACTTTTTTTTTTCTGTGAGGAATGAGATTCCATTTCATAAGGTGTGAGGCCATTAAAGGGCTTCGGTATTATACAGACATCCACAGAGTACAGTTGGAAAACACTTACAAGCACTACATGCTATGTCAACCTTAGATATTAGCCTACGGTGTGAAGTTCAGATTCTTATCCCGAACATTCTTGACCATATTATGCAGCATCAGTAATCAATCCCACTAATGGCTGCGATGCACCAGCAATGTGTTGAGGCCTGGAAAGATTCACCCTCTTTGCTAACAATCATCTTCCAAGGTCTGTACATAGTCCAGAAGCTGCTAATTTCACACCTTGGACCAGAAAAACTTTTGTAGCCCCAAGAATAGTTAGCCTCAATATATTCAATATTTTTGTTAATGTCAGGCATATGTTCACACAAAAATAACTGATGATAAATTTTTTTTTACAATTATGAGGACATACTTACAATGAGAAGACACCCATGACACCTATGTGCCCTTACAAGATCATCTTCCTTTCCTTCCCATTAGGTCACAGTACAATCTCTGTTGAGGTGAACAGAGCCTATCCTACAGTGCAGGTCTTGGAGTTTTAGTCAGGCAACCCCTGGGACATTTGTGTCTAGAGGATGCAGACTTGGTGAGTGTACCCTGTCTAGAGGCTTGACCTCCCACAGGCAGGATGAAGATGGAAATTATGGCCACCGCTGGACTTTTCTGGGAGGAGACTTGTGGCAGGGTTGTACGTAGTTCCTTCTCAGATTGTGTGCCTTGGCAGTACACCATTTCTTTGTAAAGAAGGGGAACCTGGAGTGAGGGCAAAATTCCTTTGCATCTCTGTCACCTTGTCATTGAGCACCAATAACTAGAGCAATGGAGTGCAGGTTTATGCACATACCCAGCTGACTCTGAGAGTACTGGATATTGCTTTTCATGGCAGCCACCTACATGTCCCAATGGTGTTGGTGCAGTCCTGCAGCATTTATGTTAGTGCCTGCTGCTCCTGTGTCTGCTTGTGTATGCCAGTGAAGTTACAAGTAACCAATACCATGGGAACATCTCCCACCTGTGGACAAGCAGGTGCCTAGGCTCTAGCAGTCCTCTGATTGCCAGTGACCTGGGACATCTCTCTTCCTCAGAGAGCTGCAGAGACCTGGCAATGATTTGCATGAAAAATTGAGCTCCTGACTGTAATCTCGATAAGAGACCCACCAAGTGTCATTATCTGATTGATTGATTGTTGTTACATGTACTGAGGTACAATGAAAAGTGTTGCTTTGCATGCTATACAGTGAAAATCGGTTAGAGATAAAAAAAAATTGCAGATGCAACAGACAAGCAGGAGGCTGGAAGGACACACCAAGCCAGAGCATCAGGCGGTAGAGAAGTCAAAGTTTAGAGTGTAACCTTTCTTTAGGACCTTTCTCACCTCCTGATGCTGCCTGGCCTACTTGTCTATACAGACAAAATCACCGTACAAAATGCATCAGGGTAGCAGAAGAGAGTGCTGATTGCAGTGTTACAGCTGCAGAGAAGGTGCAGAGAGAGAGAGATCAAAATTAACATTTGAGAGGTCCTGTACAAGAATCTGATAACAGCAGGGAACAAGCTGTTCCTGAATCTATTTGTACTTGCAAGCAAATTCTTACATCTTTTGCCTGATGGAAAAGGATGCAAGAGAGTATAACTGGGGTGGGAGGGGTATAGGATTATGTTAGTTGCTTTAATTAAAATCTGAGCTGGTGGAGGATACAGGAGGCAGTAATGCCTGTGTATCCTCTGAGGCAACAGTGTTTTCTCCCTCAAGATGTGGAGGAGAGGATGTCTTTGCAGGGCCAGACTCTTGGCGTGGAGCTCATGCTAATGCTGGTCACGCTAGCAGGGGACAAAAGAGAAAATGTGTGTTGACAAGAACATATTTACAGTACTGGTAACGCAAATGCTGGCCCAGCAAGGGACAGTGCTTCTTACTTGCTTGCCAGGAGATGCATATTTCGGTATCTCCACAGGACTGGTTCTGGTCCTTGCCCACAAAGGCCAAGATCCTCTCTTTATTGGGGTTAAGGAGCCAAGTGTCAGGCATTTCCGCACCCACCCAAGTGCTTTCAGCCCGATTATAGACTAATTTCTCTTGGAATGAGACAAAGGGAGGAATTATGCGAAATGAAAATGTACCTGGTGTTGGTGCAGGTGGAGAAAAGGTGGTGAGGTATCCTTAGTGAGTGAGTAGAGGCATGCAGGTGTATAGGGGTACAGATGGGGGGATGGTGGAAGTGGTTTGAATCGATGAGGGAAAATGTTGCAGGTAATGGTGAGAGTAGTAAAGCATGAGACTTGGTGGAAGGTGGACGCAGTAGGAGAGATAGAATGAATGCGAAGCAGCAGAAGAAAATAGTGGCTGTGAACCTGATGATTTGGAGAAGGACCTGCTTCCTACAATGCTGGGCACTTCAGTGGATGGCTGAACAAACACTGACACAGGTGGCACCCTCAGAGCAGTAAGACCTCTTGTCGTGGTCAGCTTTGCCAGTCTTTGGGGAAGAGATCAGCCCTCTTCTGCACCATCCCAACCACCAGTACATTCCCAAATATGTTCACTAAATGAGTTGCCAATTTCCCCCTCTCTGCCAAGTCTGGGATAAATGACAAGAACCGTGCATGGCAGTTCCAGATTGGCAGCGTTTGACTGGGCGAGCAACTGAAAAGTCTTTTGAATGGCCTTTTAAAAGTCCCAGCAGTTGTGAATACTGTTTCATACTGCAAGTGGGACAATCTGCTGAGTGGGTCGCCTGAGGGAAGTGGTGCATAGTTAATGAGGCAGGTTTGGGACACTCCCACAAGGGAAGTCACTAGGCCTCGCTAAGAGAAATATACCATGAAACTTGGCAAAAATGGCACTTAGTTGTTTTCTGGTAAGACTCAGCCCATCATTTATGTACAAGCTTCTCCAACCTAAATAGGAAAGATAATCTCTCTTCTCTTCTGAGTCAGTAATACCACACCCTAAGGGAAAATATTGTCACTTCTGTGCCAATCAATATGGTTTGGGGTACATCATAAGATGAAAGTTGCAGCATAATGTGAGTGCCATTTCTTGTAGATCTTTGGCTGCACTGAAACTGACCACTGCAAGATTTCATCCAGGCAGTCAACTCAATGGGACTTGAGTAAAAACTGGCATTTAAAACAATGTTTGTTTGTTCTTATACCATGGATGTTGAAACTTCAAGGTCCAACCAGAGTTTTTTAAAAACTTGGTCAAGGGAACATAATTGGACGGGAGCCAAAAATTCAGTTTCCAGTTGGCATGTTAAATTTACCTAAAAAGTTCTCAGGATATTTCAAACAGATCAATGTTCCAGCAGCAACCTTTTTGCATTCATTAGCATACTATGAATAGATATTAACACCCCAGTTCACTGGAATTACAATCGTGTACAATCTTGTTAATGATAAACAGGAAACATGTGTGATCACAAACCCGACTCTATATATGTGTGCACCTAGTGGGGTAAACTACTTCATCCAAGATCCAGTGAGTACAAACATCTTCAATTACTTGGTTTCTTTGTGTAAACGTTGAGACTGCTAGAGGTGATGCTTCTCCATTTTGACAAGTTCATGAGAAGCTTTAGCCATATGCCATCTGTGTTGTTGTTAAATGCTTTCAGTGTTAGCTTTACTTGACGAAGGAGCAGCACTCCAAAAGCTTGTGATTTCAAATAAACCTGTTGGACTATAACCTGGTGTCCTGTGACTTCTGACTTTGTCCACCCCAGTCCAACACTGGCACCTCCACACCAGGGATGAAGCTAATCAGGCCAAATGATGAAAGCGTACTGACTGACTCCAGAAACCGGACCAGGGCAGGATAGTAGGGATGAATTTAGTGCAAAGGCACATCTTTTGTGGTTGTCCCATGCAAGTTTTTAGTGAAAAGCATTCTGATGTATACATTTTCCTAGTTGTAATGAAAGGTCAATGACCTGATGGTGGATGAGTTCCTGAACGTTATAGTTCCTTTTTTGGTTTAAGTGCTAACTATGGCAGATGCGTGAGAGGCAATGCAACTATGGTGCCAATTGTGCTACATTGGTCACTGTAATGAAGTGGAAAACATTAATTGCACAAGAGGCATCAAATTGACATGACGAACACCTAATCTCCAATCACAGAATGCAAGTGTGACAGCTTTCTACAGTGGCAACCTTACAATACTCATTCATACTCATTGGACTATGAAGTATTGAATAGACAATGATATACACCCTGACAGAATGCATCAGATCAGTTACCTTCTTATGGCACTGTACCAAGAACTCTTAAATAACCCAAGGGTGCCGACTTCCGTAACCACTTTTGTCCAGGCTGCATGATAGCCTCTTGTTGCAATCCTTCGGGTAAAGAACTTCCTGTCTCTCCTGGATGGATTTCAGGAGAACTTATAGGCAGGTAACACTGAAGTGTGCCTGGGTTTCTGACATCTCCAGAGATTGGTGCAAGTGATGAGCAGAGGTTGAGTAATACTCCACTGATGTGCTGTCCAACTGCCTATTAAATATGGAACTCAAAAGGTCTTGAAGGAATTCCGAAGTGCCTGCCCACAATATTTGATGTTGTACCTGTACATGAATGTGTAATGATTGGAAAATAATATAATTGCTTCGGGAAACCCATCCCCAAACAGGAGTTCCTCCAACTTGTAAGCTCACCTCAACATTTAGTCCCCAAAAAATAAGGAAATATTGTTCCATGAGAAACGTGGCAGAATTACTCTGTTTAAAGTTAATCAACTGGGAATGGTGCTCCACAATTGCACCTAAGAGAGATACAGAACTGCTTTGTGAGAGTTGCATCCACAATATAAATCTGTTCTTCAATGTATAATGCACAGAGCAAAAAAGGGGCCTCCAAGATTGCACATGGCAGGTGTATAATTCGGATGAAGTTATAAAATAACCAACTTTCACTTGAAGCAACACAGGAGCAAACTGCTCTACTTGCACTTTGATGACACTTGCAGTACTTTCATGAAACACTTATACAGATGTATTTTCTAAGGTCAGACATTTAGAGGGGAATGATTGTCCCTGATATATTGTTATTCGAGGGATACATTCAGTTGAGTATCATCAGTTGAGTTTAGCACCTTGGCTTATAAATTAGTGACAAAATGTATTTTGAACTTGCAATACATTGCACAAATTATTTTGATAGAGCAAGGGATTAGGACTCTTAAATCTTACATTGAAGAATTGTGTGTGTGAAGGGATTCACTTTACAAATGTGAAATTTTTACGATTTTCAGTGATCTGAAAATTTCTTGATCATGACCAGCTGGACTACTGACCTGACTATCACAATGGCAGAAGGTAAAGTGGATGAAGCATATTTTTCCAAAAGTTGCCATGTTGCTTTGCACTAGGTAAGGATAAACAGTCGATAAATATATACAGACTTCCAAACATCAGAAATGTAAATGTCAACATTGTTTTCATAATTTTAACCCAGATATATGGAACGTAAATAATGATTTGAATTAATTTGGAAAAGGAAGGTTGAGATGGCAATCTTTGACGTTACTAAGCATTTTCATCTTAATGTTCAAACAGGATTGGAAAGATGTAAAACATTAATGGAATTCATGTTGAACTAAATTTTATAAAGTAATACTGAGAGCTCTCAATAGAGAAAGAGCTCAGAATATTAAGTTGTTGATAGAAAACTGAGGATTTAAAAAAAAAATGAAATATGTTGTCAAAGGTACCTTATATTCATGAGATCAGATGCAAGAACACCAATACTTAAAGTAATCAGAGTCCATTTGCCAATTCTTCAGTATAATGTTCAAACTCTGGCATACATTGTTATTTCCTTTGAAATTTGGTATTTTTACTTTTGTCCCAATGAATACAAAGTGAAAAGCTTCAAGAACACATCTCTCTTTTCAGAAATACTCAAGAATTTGGAATATTAGGAAGATTTTGATAGTTTCGTGTTTGGGCAAAGCCAAGCATTTAGAGAACAGAAGCATTAAGGAACCTACCTAGCTTTTCTCCATTGAAATTAATACAAGAATAATTCTGGGGCAGCACTGCTACCTCACAGCGCCAGGGAGCTGGGTTCAATTCCTGCCTCAGGCAACTGTCTGTGTGGAGTTTGCACATTCTCCCCGTGTCTGCATGGGTTTCCTCTCACAAATTGCCTGTAGCATTAGGTGCATTAGTCAGGAAGGAATGGGTGGGTTGCTCGTCGGAGGGTTAGTGTGGACTTGTTGGGCCGCAGGGCCTGTTTCCACACTGTAGGGAGTCTAATCTAATAATGAACAGATTATTTACAGGTTCCAACCCATCTGACTTTACTATACTGTAGGAATACAGTGTGAAAGCAAATGAAAATCTTCGTGCTGTTTTAGTCTCATTATGCTGAAACAAACACTGAAATTAGAAAAGGTACAGAAGATAATTTTAAGATTACTTCAGAATGAGGAAAGTTTTGAGATAATTTAACCTCAGTTAAGTAGCAGGTTATCTCCAGGAGAAACTTATTTTTAATGTGAAAATAGGGACAAAAACTTTAGAACTCTACATAGATATGACATAAATAATGTGACTACAAGAACAAGAATAAATTAGTGGCTAGGAACCCTGCAGCAAGTAACTTATTTCCTGATTCCCCAAAGTATACTCACAGTTTAGAAGGCATGACTCAAGAATGTGTTGAAATACTCCCTAGTTGCATAGATGATACCATCCAGGAGAAATCAGCCTGCTTGATTGACACCATATCCACTAGCATCCATACTCTCCACCATTGATGCTCAGAAGCAGAGTGTGTACTACTTGCAACATGCACTGCAGAAAGTCTCCAAATATCCTTATATAGCACCTTCCAAACCCACAACTGTTTCCACCTAAAAGAAGAAGAAGGGCAGCAGATACATGAGTACTTCAGCACTTGCAGGTTTCCCTCTAAGCCACTTGCTATCCTGATTTGGAAATATATAGTCGTTTCTTCACTGTCACTGAAATTCTGAAAATTCTGAAACTCGTTCCCAAACAGCATTGTGTGTCTACCTGCAGCACGTAGAGCCATACAGCACGGAAACTGACTCGTTGGTCCAAACAATCCATGCCAAACATAATCCCAAACTAAACTAATCCCACCTTCCAGCTCCTGGCACATATCCCTCCTCTGCACATACATATCCAAATATCGTTTAAACATTTTAATTGTATCCAAATCCACCACTTCTCAGGAGGTTCATTCCATATCCTCTATGTGAAAAATAGGCCCCAAATATATTTTTAATCCTCTCTCCTCTAACCTAAAAATGTGCCCCCTTGTATTGAATTCCCTTTCCTATGGAACAGACAACAACCATTAACTTTATTTATACCCCTCGTTACTTTATAAACTTCTGTAAGGTCACCTCTCAACCTCCTACGCTCCAGTGAAAAAAATCCTAGCCTATTCAGCCTTTCTTTATAATTCAGAACTTCCATACCTGGCAACATCCTGGTAACTCTCTTCTGCCCCTCTCTAACTTAATAAAATCCTTCCTATAACCGGCTAACCAGAGCTGGACCCAGTTTCAATTCCAGCCCTGGGTGACTGTGTGTGGAGTTTGCACATTCTCCTTGTGTCTGCGTGGGTTTCCTCCAAGTGCTCTGGTTTCCTCCCACAATCCAAAGATGTGCAGGTTAGGTGAATTGGCCATGCTAAATTGCCTGTAGCATTCAGGGATGTGTAGATTAGGTGCATGAGTCGAGGGTAAATATAGGATAATAGAATAGGAGAATGGGTCTGGGTGGGTTACGCTTCGGAGGGTCAGTGTGGACTTGTTGGGTCAAAGGGCCTGTTTCCACACTGTAGGGATTCTATGATCCTATAGACATGGTATTCAGAAGAGGCCTCACCAATGTCTTGTACAACCTCAACGTGACATCCCAACTCCTATACTCAACAGACTGAGCAATGAAGGCAAGCTTGCTAAACACCTTTTTCTCCACCCTGTCTATATGCGACACAAACTTCAAAGAATTGTGTACCTACAACCCTCAGTCACTTTGTACTACAACACTACCCAAGGCCCTACCATTAATTGTATAAGCCCTACCCTTGTTTGTTGAACCAAAATGCAATACCTCGCATTTATCCAGATTGAACTCCATCTTTCAGCCCATTGACCCATTTGATCAAGATCCCTTTGTAATCTTAGAAAACTTGCTTTACTATCTACTATGCCACCAATTTTGATGTCGTCTACAAACTTACTAACCACGCTTTCTATATTCTCATCCAAATTAATTTTATAAATTACAAACAAAAGAGGACCCAGAACTGATCTCTATGGTACCCCACTGGTGACAGGTCTCCAGTTCAAAAAACAACCCTCGACCACTACTCTCTGTCTCCTGCCTTATGTATCCAATTGGCAAGCTCACCCTGAATCCCATGCAACCTAACTTTGGTTCTGCAGGTTCTGCATGGTATTAGTCTACCATGCAGAACCTTGTAAAAGGCTTTACTTGAATCCAAATGTAGCAGTTCAAGAATGCAGCTCTTCACCATGTTCTCAACAGCAAATACTGGTGATATGGTGGACACTGACATATGTTATCTCAGAGTACAACGGGATCTGGATTAGGTGGGCCAATGGACTGAGGAGTGGCAGATGGAGTTTAATTTAGATATATGAGAAAAGTTGCATTTTGGTAAGGCAAACCAGGGCAGGACTTATACAGTAACTGGTAGGGCCCTGGGGAGGTGCTGGTGCACAGTTCTTTGAAAATTGAGTTGCAGGCAGACAGGATGAAGAAGACATTTGGCACATTGCCTTCATTGGTCAGTGCATTAAGGATAGGAGTTGGGATATCAAGTTATGGCTGTACAGGATGTTGGTGAGGCCACTTTTAGACTATTGTATTCACTCTGGTTTCCCTGCAACAGGAAAGATGTTGTTAAACTTGAAAGGATTTACAAGGAGATTGCATGAGTTGGAGGTTTGAGCTATAGGGAGAGGCTGAGTAGGGTGGGTCTTTTTTCCCTGCCCTGTCAGAGGCTGAGGGGCGACCTTATGGATGTTTAAAAAATCGTGAGGGGCATGGAAAGGATGAATAGCCAAGGGTATTCTTGTTCCCAGGGCAGAAGAGTCCAAAACTAGAGGGCGTTGGTTTAAGGTGAAAGGAGAAAGGTATCAAAGGGACCTGAGTGGTGACTTTTTCATGCAGAGGGTGATGCGTGTATGGAATGAGCTGCCAGAGAAGGTGGTAGTGGCAGATCCAATTACAACATGTTGAATAAATGAATAAGCTTTATTGTCACGTACTCAAATGAGTACAGTGAAAAGTGTGCAAGTCGCTGCTTTTGGCACCATCTTAGGTACAAAGGTCCCTAGTCCAGCTTTTTCTTGGAAAAATAGAGAAGGAAACAAAAAGTACAGCATTGTAGATTCAGGAATAAATTATAAAATGGAGAAAAAATGTACAGAAAGTTTAAAAGGCATGTGGATTGGTGCATAAATAGGAAGGTCTTGGAGGGTTATTGAATAAATGCTGGCAAATGGACTAGATCAGTTTTGAATATGTGGTTGGCTCGGACCAGATGCGTTTGTTTCTGTGTTGTATAACTCTATGTCTCTACCTAGGGATGGACTGCCTGCAATGTCCATATCTCAAAAGTGAATAAAAAGCATTACATGTACAATGATAGCCCATGATAAAAGATTACACTTAGTTAAGGGTTGAGCAATATCCTACCTGAATGACGGTGGATTTAAAATATTTCTTATGGTGTTATATGATGATTTTCAGAAACCCACAATATATTCACATATAAATAAATTTTACTGTACTTTTCAGGTTTTCCCCTTCACTTGAAGCCTAATTCACTCAATCTCATCATAAAAGGGTACATCACTGCTCACTGGTAGTCCAGATGCTGTGTGATACAACCAGTGAGCCAGCTGGTAAACTGATGTGCCAGACATGCTCAAGGACATTCTTAAATAAGGCACAGCAACACTAATACAAGTTCAGATGTTTGTGGTTTTTTCATATCAATGTTCAATGAAGATACAATAACGTGTATCTGAGAAAGTATAACATTTAATCATAGATCTGGAAATCTTTTGGTCAGAGAAGTAATCTCTGCGAAGTCTTTATTTTTGGAACCAATTGTTGTACACAACCTGTGTATTCAGCTAGAAAAGTTAGGGTGAAAGTAGGATTAAAAATAGAGGTGTTTAATTCTAAATTGTCCATGTTTCCCAAAAAAAAGAGCGAGGGTAATTTGTCTTTACCTCATTTTCATATCCAATTAGTTTGAAACAAAAAGGTGGGAGATTTAACTTTACAGAATCTGACAAATCAATCGGAATAATGTTTGTCTTTTTTCACCATTCATCAAGATCATACATCATTATAAACATAGGGAAACGATAGGCACAATGTGCTGCAGACACACCCAATTAATTAGGGATCTTGAAAAGGAGCCAGATACAAACAATGTTTAGGATGTATTGAGATAAAAGTTTACCAACATAAAATAAGAGCTAATGTAATTAGTTAGCAGTTCAATGGCTCAAACAAAAAGGACTGACCGTCACTATTTCTGCCACCTCCAGCGCAATGACACCAGCAACTATTGAGAAGACTAGATACAGATAATGCAGCTATTTTGTTGAACAGCTCTGCAAGCATGGCTCTGAGCTGACAGTCATCTGTAATTTAAATTCTCCAAATTGTTTTCACTCTATCTTTCTGTTCTTGGCATGCTTTAGTATGTATAATAGGCCTTGAGGAATAACACTTCATATTTTGACTGAGAATCTCACAACAGTTGTATAAGATAATGCTTCTGAAGGGATTAATGTTCATGTTACATTGGCTGCACATAATTTCACTGATGTCACACACTCTGTGCGGCAAGGTAAGAAGTTTTACTCTAGCTTTCGGAGGGAGCAAATGCATCTGAACTAGTTCCGTAAAGTCCTAATAATTATGCCTGACCAGTTATGCCCAATTGTTATCATGCAATAAACTTTCTTGTTATCTTCTATAGATACTGTACAAGGATGTACCCTATACTGCAATTATAAGATAGGCCCAAAATGTGGCAAAGTCAAAGATGGATTTACATCAAACAACTCTTACTGTGTCCCACATACTAGAAGTTGTGACAAATAACTCAAAATACCACATTTATCTGAAAACATACCACAACTGCCTTCTAGATTTAACATTGAGTTCAACAATTTTAGTCCATATCTGCTTCACCCATTTTGATTCATATTACTTTGATTAGATTTATACTCTTTTTATTCTCTTTGCTTGACTGGCAAATATTAAGTGCTGAAATTTCACAGGCTCTGAATGATGTGGATAATAGTAAGTCAGTCGGCGATATAGAGTGAAAATTAAAAAAAAACCAATTCTTAAGATCAAAAAGTCCAATTTTCTGCATAAGGCTTCAGTGGATAGATAGGAATCTGGAAAAAACCCTCAAAGAATTGCAGATGCTGGAAATCTGAAACAAATTGCTGGAGAATCTCAGCAGCATTTATCGAGAGAAAGTGGAATTAACTAAATTCTGAGCAAGCATTACTAGACCTGAAATGTCATCTCTGCTTTGATCAAATCTCCACATCTGTGATGCTAAAGGAAGTAGTTCTTAGTCCAGTCACGAGGACTATGGTCAGTCAATGGGCACCACCATTGTCAGTCAAGGTCAGCATCCGATCTGAGTCCAAGTGGTTGGCTATAGTCAGCCAGCTACTTAGTACGATGAAGGTTCAGTCTAGGGAGTGGGCGAAAGAAAGTCCTGGGATCTGTTCACTAAATTTGGGGATATCAAGTGTGGGCAATGGTGGTAGTATGCTGGGATGCAGAAGGGACAATCACTAGCAGGGGTCCAAATCAACACATAGGGTAGGAGATGATAGAACAGGGTAGGGCTCAGGATACTTCAGGATGGGGATTCAATGACAGACACCATAGCCCTGGCTTTAATGGAATGATTAGTACATGTCCATGTTGGGCATTGCTAAGTAGTAGGCTTGTGACTCAGGATGTAAACTGAGGAGATGAATTGTTAAAAGCTGGGTCAGGTGGGAACATCTGAGGCTCAAACCCCTTTGAGTTGACAGGGAGTTCAATGCAGAAAGGAACATGAAGGTCGGGAGATAATGGGGCACCTAAAATAACAGATACAGCCTGAATCAAACTCTCTGAGTGACGATTTGTGAAGACTTCTGACTCCACATGGTTCTCAACTGAATGATGAAAATGAAAAATGGCTGCAGCGAATGTATCCTCCAATTATTTTTTCTGCTTCGCTCTGCAGTGAAAAAAATATCGCGGATGAACGTTGGCTGGTAGCACACCAGAGTAGGCGGGTGATCTTATTAATTTTGTTTTTTTCTCACCTTAACCCTCCTCACTTGCCCAAAAATGATGACTTTTCTCACTTGACTCAGCCCTGCATCAACCTGAAATCTTTCTGGGCAGTGGGTAATGCAGATGCTGGAGATTAGAGTCAAGATTGGAGTGGTGCTGGAAAAGCACAGCAGGTCAGGCAGCATCCGAGGAGCAGGAAAATCGGTGTTTTGAACAAAAGCCCGGAAGTCCTGATGAAGAAGTCAGGATGCTGCCTGACCTGCTGTGCTTTTCCAGCACCACTCTAATCTTGACTGAAATCTTACCTCCATTTCTGTCTCCACAGGTGCTGGGAGACTTCCTATTGACAGCACTTGCTTTTATTTAAGATTTCCGGCTTTCGTTTTGAAACAAGAGCAACCAGAAAAGTTGAGCCGACATCATGATATTGGATTAAATATATATCGTGCTGCGGTCACTGATCAAGATTTGAAATACATAAAGGGTAGGTACCTCATAAAAAACAATCATAGACATGTGAAGTGATAAGGCTGTGGAGGCCTCCATTTGCCATCCTATATTACCACGTTAGCCATTGAAAACCTATAGTCCTGTAGAGATGTACAGCACAGAAACAGACCCTTTGGTCCAAATCGTTCAAGCCGACCAGATATCCTAAATAAATCTAGTCCCATTTACAACCATTTAGTCCATATCCCTCTAAAGCTTTCTTGTTCATAAATCCACCCAGATGCCTTTTAAATGTTGTAATTGTACCAGCCTCCACCACTTCCTCTGGCAGTTCATTCCATACACACACCACCCGCTGAGTGAAAACGTTGCCCCTTAGCTCCCTTTTAAATCTTTTTCCTCTCATCTTAAACCTTTGCCCTCTAGTTTGGACTCCCTCACCACGGGGAAAAGACCTTGGCTATTCAGCCTAACCATGCCCAAAATGATTTAATAAACCTCTATAAGGTCACACCTCAGCCTCTGACACTGCAGGGAAAATGCCCCAGCCTCTCCCTATTGATCAAACCCTTCAATCATGGCAACATCCTTGTAAATCCCTTTCATGCTTCACAACCATCTACCCTATAGCAGGGAGACTGGAAGTGCACACAGTATTCCAAAAGTGGCTTAACCAATGTCCTGTACAGCTGCAAAATGACCTCCCAACATCTGTATGCAATGCAGTGACTAATAAAAGCAGGCAAGCATACCAAACATCTTCTTCATTATCCTATCCACCTGTGACTCCACTTTCAGGGAACTGTGGACTTGCGTTCCAAGATCTCCCCAGGATCTTAAGTTGCACCCTGATTTGCCTCTCTAAAATGCTTATTTAAATTAAATTCCATCTGCCACTCCTTGGCCCATTGGCCCATCTGATCAAGATCCCATTGTACTCTGAGATAACCATCTTCGCTGTCCACTACACTTCCAGTTTTGGCGTCACCTGTAAACTTACTAACTATGCCTCCTATGTTCACATTCAAATCATTTATATAAAAGATGAAAAGTAGTGGACCCAGCACTGATCCTTGTGGCACATCACTGGTCACAGGCCTCCAGTCTGAAAAACCCTCCAACCATCCATCACCACCCTCTGTCTTCTACTTTTGAGTCAATTCTGTATCCAAATGGCTAGTTCTCCCTGTATTCCATGAGATCTAACCTTGTGAACTGGTTTCCCATGGGGAACCTTGTCGAACGCCTTAACATAGTCCAGATAGATCAAGTCTACCGCTCTGCCCTCATCAATCCACTTTGTTACTTCATCAAAAAATACAATCAAGTTCGTGGGACATGATTTCCCAGGCACAAAGCCATGTTGACTATCCCTAATCAGTCCTTGCCTTTCCAAGTACAAGTACATCCTGTCCCTCAGGATTCCCTCCAACAACTTGCCCACCACCGATGTCAGGCTTGCTGATCTATAGTTCACTGGCTTTTCCCTCATCTTTCTTAAATAGTGGCACCACATTAGCCAATCTCCAGTCTTCCAGCACCTTACCTGTAGCTGATACAAATGTCTCAGCAAACGGCCCAGAAATCACTTTCCTAGCTTCCCACAGAGTTCTTGGGTACACCTGATCAGATCAAAGAACAAAGAACAAAGAAAATTTACAGCCCAGGAACAGGCCCTTTGGCCTTCCAAGCCTGAGCCGATCCAAATCCACTCTCTAAACCTATCGCCCAATTCCTAAAGATCTGTATCCCTCTGCTTCCCACCTACTCAGGCATCTATCCAGATGCATCTTAAATGAATCTACCATGCCTGCCTCTACTCCATCTGCTGGCAATGCGTTCTAGGCACCTACCACTCTCTGTGTAAAGTACTTTCCGCGTGTATGCCCCTTAAACTTTTCTTCTCTCACCTTGAACGTGTGACCTCTTGTTATTGGATCCATCACCCTGGGAAAAAGTTTATCTCTATCCACCCTGTCTATACCCTTCATGATTTTGGAGACCTCAATCAGGTCCCCCCTCAATGTCCTTTTTTCGAATGAAAACAATCCTAACTTACTCAACCTCTCTTCATAGCTAGCACCTTCCATACCAGGCAACATCCTCGTAAACCTTCTCTGCACCCTCTCCAAAGCATCCACATCCTTTTTGGTAATGTGGTGACCAGAACTGTACAAAGTATTCTAAATGTAGCCGACCCAAAGTCTTGCACAATCTTAACATGACCTGCCAGCTCTTATACTCAATACCCCTTCCGAAATCACAGGAAAGGATCAAAGGGATTTATTCACTTTTATGCATTTTAAGATATCCTACACCTCCTCCTCCGTAATATAGACATTTTTCAAGATGTCACTATTTATTTCCCCACATTCTTCATCTTCCATGTCCTTCTCCACAGTAAACCCTGATGCAAAATACTCATTTAAGACCTCCCCCATGTCCTGTGGTTTCACATAGGTGGCCTTTCTGATTTTTAACGGGCCCTATTCTCTCTGGGTTTACCCTTTTCTCCTTAACGTATTTATAGAATCTGTTTGGATTCTCATTAACCCTATTTGCCAAAGCTATCTCATGTTCCCTTTTTGCCCAATTGATTTCCATCTTAACTCCTGCTGCCTTTGTACTTTTTCAGAGATTCAGGTGATCTCTCCTGTCTATATCTGACGTATGCTTTCTTCTTTTTCTTAACCAAAACCTCAATTTCCCTAGTCATCCAGCATCTCCTAGACCCACCCATGCCCTTCTACTTAACAGGAGCACACTGTCTCTGGTCTCTTGTTATTTCATTTTTGAAGTCTTCCTATTTTCTAGCTGTCCCTTTGCCTGTGAACATCTGCCCCCAGTCAACTTTTGAAAGTTGTTGCCTAATGCTATCAAAAGTGGCCTTCCTCCAATTTAGACCTTCACCTTTAAGATCTGGTGTATCCTTTCCCATCACTATTTTAAAATAAATAGAATTATGGTCACTGGACTCAAAGTGCTTCCCCCGCTGACACCTCAATCCCCTACCCTGCCTTATTTCCCAAAAGTAGATCAAGTTTTGCACCTTCTCTAGTAGCTACATCCACATACTGAATGATAAAATTTTCTTGTACACACCTAACAAATTCATCTCCATTGAGCCCTTAACATTCTGGGAGTCCCAGTCTATGCCTGGAAAGTTAAAATCGCCTTTGTCAACCACCCTATTATTCTTACAGATAATTGAGATCTGCTTTCAAATTTGTTTCTTCATCTCACGGTGATTATTTGTGGGTCAATAGTACAATCCCAATAAGGTGATCATCCCTTTCTTATTTCTCAGTTTCTCCCAAATAACTTCACTGGATGGTTTCTCAGAAATATCCTCCTGAAGTACAGCCATTATGCTATCCTATATCAAAAACGCCACTCCCCCTCCTCTCTTGCCCTCCTTTCTATCCTTCCTGTAGCATCTGTATCCTGGAACGTTAAGCTGCCAGTCCTATCCATCCCTGAGCCACATTTCTGAAATTGCTATGATATCCTAGTCGCCTGTTCCCAACCATCCCGAGTTCATCTGCCTTCCCTGTTGGACCTCTTGCATTGACATAGAAGCAGGTTAATTTATCAACCCTAACTAACTCTGCCTCTCCTGGCTGTTTGACTCGCTTCTGTTCTGAATTGTACCAGTCTCAGACGGATTTCTTTCCTCACTATCTCCCTGGGTCCCACATGCACCGCCCCCCCCCCCCCACCACCCACCCCACCCCCACACTGTCCTCCTGAGCAGCTCTAGCAAATCACCCTGCCAGTATATTAGTCTCCTTCCAATTCAGGTGCAATCCGTCTTTCTTACACAGGTCACTTCTACCCCAGAAGAGATTCCATTAATCCAAAAAAGTGAATCCTTCTCCCCTGCACCAGCCCCTCAGCCATGTATTCATCTGCTCTATCTTCCTATTCCTATCTGCACTAACTTGTGGCACCAGGAGTAATCCAGATATTACTACCCTCGAGGACCTCCTATTTAAATTCCTGCCTAACTTTCTATATTCTGTCCTCAGAATCTCATTCTTTTCTCATTCTATGTTGTTAGTTCCAATGTATACAACGATCTCCTACTGGTCCCTCTCCTTTTTGAGATTATTCTGCATTCTCTCCAAGATATCCTTGACCCTGGCACCAGAGTGGCAGCACACTATTCTAATGTCTCACTGCCGAGAGCAGAAATGTCTGTCTCTGCCTCTGACTAGAAAGTCATCCATCACAATCAATCAGTTGGTACCTGGCATATCCCTAATTATATTAGAGCCAGTCTTGGTACCAGAAACCTGGCTGTCAGTTTTATATTCCCCTCAGAGTCCATCACCCCCTACATTTTTCAAAATAGCATATTTGTTTGAGATAGGGATAGCCACAGGAGATTCCTGCACAACCTGTCTTCCTCTCCTACCTTTCCTGGAGGTAACCCATCCATCTGGCTGTATCTTCAGTTTATCTCCTTCCTTCAACTGTCATCCATTACAACCCAGCTCCTGTAAATTCTCATTGCCCCTCGCTCCCACTTCAACTGATCCATTAGGATTCACAAACAAACACACTTTCTGAAGACATAATCATCAGTAACATTGAAAGTCTCCCTAATGTCCCATGTTGGGCAGGAAGAACACTTCACTCTAATAAAGGCCATCTCAACAATATACAGACCCAGAAAATAGTACAGCCTTTCTGCTGTAAAGACAGTGCTCCAGGCTAAATTAGTATCTATGCTTTTTTTTAATTTCTAAAGCTTAATCAAGAGATAGATCTCAATAAAAACATACAATCAAAAATGCCCCACTCTAGTCACTATTGTAGTGTTACAAAAAATACAATAGGTTAAAACTAAAAACGAACAACTTAGCTGCTGTCCTGCTGTGACTTCCCCACACAGGTTTCTTTAAGGTCTGCTATGAATTTTGCTGTCTTTTTAATTTTTCTTAGATGAACTCCGATGTCCACAGATACTTGAAACCAAACAGCAGAGGTAGTTAGCTGTGCAGTTACTGCTGGGTCAGACAGTTAGATCAGATGCCAACTGTTATTTAAGAAACTTTATAAAGAAACTGGAATGGCCTAATAGCTAGTGGTGATGTCTTGAACCAGAGGTCTCTGGGTTCAAGTCTCAAAGGTTTGTTGGCTGTGAAAACATTTAATCACTGATGCAGGCAGGCCAGTACGTATCAGTCAAGATTAGAGTGATGCTGGAAAAGCACAGCAGGTCAGGCAGCATCCAAGGAGCAGAAAAATTGACGTTTTGTGTAAAAGCCCTTCATCAGGAATCCTGTTCCTCGGATGCTGCCTGACCTGCTGTGCCTTTCCAGCACCACTCTAACCTCCAGCATCTGCAGTACCCACTTGCGCCTCGTACGTATCAGTGCAGATCCCTGCCTGGATAAATGGTGAGTATTAGCAGTAGGAAGGACACCTATCTACAAAACAAAAAGTTTTGTTTCATAGGAAGATGATCAATCAAGACCCCATGCTTGTATGGAAAATACAGAAAGAATAACTAATCATTTATGCACTTATTGTAAAATGTTAAGGACTATTAACAAACGTAACTGTGTGTTTCTATTTTGCTTCAAAGTACCTTGCTTTCTAATACTAGCTATGTATAAGTAAGATATTTGTAACAATGCAACATATCTTTAATTAAACAAATTAGAAATACTATCCCACTTTGAGCAGTGCTCTGTACCTCTGACCTAGAGCAAATGTTTAAGTGGAGAAAATGTTCACGTTGAAATGAAATTACATTCATTTATGCGAGTGACATCCTTCAACTCCCACACAGCAATAAAATTCTCGAAACAAACTCAAACCATAGGTTGTGAAATCAGGCCCTGCTTGCATAGCCTTCTATTAACCTTCCAATTACTTTAAATTGAAGGGAGGTTTGTGTTAAAAAAAATACATGTTTAAGATTGTTAGTGTTTAGTCATTTCCACTAAAACCACACCTTGCCAGAACTGGGTTATGTGAAAGCTTACCCTGAATTTTTCATTTTGTTCTTGACCTTTCGACCTGATGAGGGTCCACACCCCCCACCAACCCAACCTCCACTCCCGACACCTTCCCCTGCAACCGCAAGAAATGCAAAACTTGCACCCACATCTCCCCCCTTACTTCCCTCCAAGGCCCCAAGGGATACTTCCATATCCGCCACAAATTCACCTGCACCTCCACACACAT
>NC_057714.1:15056737-15132552 GCF_004010195.1 Chiloscyllium plagiosum | reverse complement strand
CCTACCTTTTATCTTAGCCTGCTGGACACACTTTCCTCATTCCTGAAGAAGGGCTTATGCCCGAAATATCGATTCTCCTGTTCCTTGGATGCTGCCTGACCTGCTGTGCTTTTCCAGCAACACATTTTCAGTTCTGATCTCCAGCATCTGCAGTCCTCACTTTCTCCTCTTTAGTTATCTTAACCCATTTTTGAACTTTTCAGTAAAGTCTGTTCTTTCGTTATAGCAGTCAACAGCATTTCTTTCTTCCTCAAAATATGTAATTGGTGTGATGTTTTAGAGATCTAACAAGTATGCATGATTGAAATTCAGACTGAAGCAGGGAGTTTAAGGTTAAAAATAATGCATTGTATGATGGCATCAAATAATCTTTAGGGACCAAGTCATTAAGATTGGAGTCCCTACAGTGTGAAACAGGCCCTTCGGCCTAATTAGGCCACACTGACCCTCCGAAGAGTAACCCACCCAGACCATCCCCATATTTGCCCCTGCCTAATACTCCTAACTCTATGGGCAATTTAGAATGGCCAATTCACCTAACCTGCACATCTTTGGACTGTGGGAGGAAACCCACACAGACACGGGGAGACACGTGCAAGCTCCACACAGACAATCACCCAAGGCTGGAATCGAACCCGGGTCCCTAGTGCTGTGAGGCAGCAGTGCTAACCACTGTGCCACCCATTAATGCTGTCATGACAATGATAGAACTGGGCCCAAGTGTGTATGCTTTCAGACAAGTTCTCTCCCACCCTCCTTCATGGACTCTGATACGTTTAATAACATTTTTTAATGTTCACTTGCCTGATCTGACAACATGGTGACAGCAGTTCATGGAGCCAGGCAGCAGCCAGGAATGCAACCTAATGAAACCGAACATCCACAAGGACTCCCGTCTGAAAGTGGAGAAAACATTGTTATAGCATTGTGGGTAATTGGAGAGCTGAAATTGAAATCCTCCTCTTCTGCATTTCATACTTGTTGGTACCAGAAATCCCCTTCCACAGAATCCTCAAATCCATGCAGACTTCGCAACTGTGATAGTCTGTTTTTATGCTGTTCAAATTGTTCTGAGATTTTGTCCATCCTCATGATAATATTGTAATTCTGCTGAAGCTTAGTTTGTGCCAATGGGCCTTTTAGTGGCACGAGCTGCATGTTATTTCTTCCTGTACGTTCTGCATGCCCGTTTATGTATGTCTGTACGCTGTAGTCATCTAGCACTTCTTGTTCTTCAAGTGGTTTGGATTGACACTGCAAACATTTTGTTTTTTTACATGGCCCTGATTGCTCTCTGCTTTGCCCATGGAGCTCAGAGGAGGTGGTGATATAGTGCCAGTGTCACTGGGCTAGCTATTCAGAAACCTAGGCTAATGTTTTGAAGACCTGGATTTGAATCCTACCACGGTAGCTGATGAAAATTGGATTACAGAAAGATTTGATGAAAGTAAAACTAGTATAATGACAACTCAGTTGGTTCACAGATGTCTTTCAGGTAAGGAAACTGCCATCCATACCTTATCTTGTGTACATGTGACTCCAGACCGACAGCTATGTGGTTGATTCTTCTGGGCAATTAGGGACAAGCAATAAATATTGGCTTAGCCAGTGATACTAACATCCTGCGAATGAGCATTTAAAGAAAAATATCCTGCTGCAGCTTTGCCATGTTGCCTTTTCAGCCAATGGATTCTGGTGGTCTGTTTCAGCATTCTCCATACACCACGCACCCCCCTCCCTCCAACTGAGGCCAATTACCCAGAAAAGGAATATTGTTTGCTAGCATCATGGTTCAGGGCCAGGAGAGTATCCAGGATCTGTAGTGTCAGTTCTTCCAGATTTTGCACAGGGCCTGAAGTGTAGACTTCTTCGATTATCTGTCACTGAGCTTCTGAGCTAGGGTTTCCTTTTTGCCACAAAGGAAAAGAGATCACTGATAATCCATACATCACTTCTCATCATCACTTACCTTTATTAAGTAGAGATGTTTGTGTGACGTTTGGATCTTCTTTATTTAGCAATTGCAGAAAGAAAACCAAAATGAATCTTGTGTACAGAATGCCATGCCTAGGATCTTGCAGATATTTGATTTCTTTCAAAAGAGAGATTAGGAGCACTGGGTGGAAATTGCATCTTATGTGAGGATGACCAGCCACAACTGGGTATACTAAACCTCGGTTTGCTCTTCCAGAAAAGAATGGCAGAAAGTAAAATTGCAGCTGATATTGCTGAGCTGTGAGAAGTTCAGAAGAGGCGATGACCTAGTAACATTCATGTCTAGATTTCTAATCCAGACACCCAGGTAATGTTCTGGGATTTGTTTGAATTCTTCATGGCAAATAGTGGCATTTGAATTCAGTAAAAATCTCGAATTAAAAGTCGAATGCTGACTACAAAATCATTATTGATTGTCAGATAAGAAAAAAATCAGGTTCAATAATGCCCTTTAGGGAAGGAAACTGCCATCCTTACCTGGTCTGGCATACATGTGACTCCAGACCCACAGCGATGTGGTTGCCTCTTTACTGACTCTGGGAATTTAGGGCAGGGAAATAAAAAGCTGAATGAAAGAAAGATCCTTTCTCTATCTTTCTATATGCTCAGACTCCAACGTTAATGATCATGAAGTCTTTGTTCTCTATTTTGCAGAGAATCTTCTTTTTGATGGAGAAGTTAACAAAGTAGACTTTGTTTTCTTATCCAACTAAACACACCAGTGACGAATAACACTGCAGCCAAAACTGCAGGTAAGTGTGGAAATTCTGCATGGTGAGGGATTGCCAAATCACAATGGGAAGGAGAAAGAGACCAAAATTGTAAAGTCACAGCTGCTATCATTTGCAGTGCAACATCCATTAGAGATGGACAGAACCTTGGCAAGTTGTAGGGAACCCAACTGAAGATGAATGACCTGCCAGCGATACAGGCTAGGTGCAATGGACAGACAAATTGTAAATGCCTAGCAGCTGAACAAGAGCTTAGAGTGGGTCACTCATAATTGAATACAAGTGATGTTTCAGAATTTTCTACGGACATCATGGTGACCACAATATCTGAAATATCTTAGATCAGGGAGTTCAAGAAAGGGATCTTTAATAACCTATTTAAGAGGTCTCAGAGCTTAAACACAGATTTGTGAACATTGAAGCTTCAGGCAGGGTGCAGAGTACTTCACCTCTATTAGCAGAAAGCAACTGTATGTGACACAAACTTACAACAAAGTGCAATGGCCATCAAGATGAACTTGATAAACTCAGAGAAAAGCTTCACATCTCACAAACAGCTCAGTAAGAGCACGTGCAACAAATATAAGCCACTGGTGAAAAGCTATCCAGGGAGACACTTGAATCCAAATTGCGTCAGACCAATATTGAGTATCCAGAGATTATTAATCTGCACAAGTGTTGATGAAGCCTGCAACTGAATCTCATTACCAAACTACACAAGTCCTCCAGTTTTCTTTTGGTGAAGAAGCAGAGGTCCAGTCAACAGAGCTCCTAGAGCATAGGAGCACCTCAGAAACACATAAAGCCAAGCAAAATGTTAAGATGGAACATATTGACATTAAGCAAGAATTGAAGAAATCTAACCAACTGAAAGAAAAAAAATCAAATTCACTGCACAACTATTAGCAGTTACAATATACTATCAAGCCTGATAAACATTAAGTCCTCAATTCCAAAAGGGAAGGACAGTGGAATCGAGCATGGGAGATGGAAAAGGAACAGTCTCTTATGGAAATCAAATGTCTGCAGCAGCTAATTGACAATGAAACAAAATAAAACAAAGATCTGCAAACTTTGCATTCTGATTACCAGAAAATCAGATATATGGTAAGAAAACACAATTTAAATAAACAAAACTACTTCAGTAAAAGAAGTTGTTGTTATAAGGCCATTAGAAAGTAATTAGAGGAAAGTAAACTTGCAAAATTGCTACTATAAAAGAAAGATTTCAGAAAACTTTCACTCTGTGCAGAAACAGGTATTGTTCTTGACAAACTTCCAAAATAAAGAAATGCTTTGAAGATGCAACAAAAATCTCTTTGACTGAAATAATCAAAACTCAAAGATCACTATGAATTGTTGTCTAAGGAAAACATTTCACGACAATCAAAAAGGGAGCTTTGAATTCTTTGGATCTTCCTCATTCTTTGATTGTTTGTGACAATACTTTCTCCTAAGGTCCGAGGAACCATGTCCTACATAGAGGAGCAGCCTCCAGCTCACGTGTATGTCAGTGTCCCATTAGTAAGTCTTACCTTGGATCCAGAGATATTATCATCCACTTCGGACCAGCCTCAAGTTCTGAAGAGTGCAGGAGGCTGCCTTTACAGTCAGGTCATACTCTGAAGCTGGAACCCCAACCTGACAAACTTTTACACACCCAATGGAAAAACACATAGTGTTTATCTATCATACCCTTCTCAAAAAAGGCCAAAAATACAGATAATATCCTAGACACCATCATGATCCCAAATGCTGTCCTTGTGTATATCCTGTCCCATTAACAGGACAAACCTACAAGAAGTAGCAGCACTTAGGGTGGAGTTGTCCTGTGAATCCTGAACTATTATTCTGGACTTTATGATATCTCATGGCTTCAGGAAAATAATTGGGCAAGGAAACCTGATTACCACCTACTACGAACCAAAAAGCATTTGGAGGGAACACTGAAGATGGTAAAGGTACAAAATGTGCTCACAGCGTGGGAGCCTGATATCTATCAAATAACTAGCTCTGTAGCACTATTGCTAGTCCAGTCCAAAATGACTTAGGTGTTAGAATGGATTTTTAAAAAATTGATTCATTCATGAGAAAGTTAGAATTTAGGAAGTCTGTGATAAGTAACTCACCTCTGTCTTCCCAATGCCTGTTAACCATCTACAAGGCACAAATCAAGCTTGGGAGCTATAGACTTGTGAGTCTGACCTCAGTGGTGTGTAAATTGTTGGAGGTGCTTCTGTAAGAAAGGATTTAAAATCATTTGTAGAGACAAGGAATGATTAGGGATAGTCAACAGAGTTTTGTGTGAGGGAAATCATATATAACAAACTTGATTGAGTTTTTTGAGGAAGTAACCATAAAGGTTGATGAGGGTAGAGTGGTAGACATTGTTTATTTGGACTTTAGTAAAGCCTTTGACAAGGTTCGGCATGGTACACCAATTAGCAAAGTTATTCACATGGAATTCAGGATGAACTTACCAATTGGATACAAAATTGGTTTTATGGTAGGAGGCAGAGGGCGATGGTAGAGGGTTGTTTCGTGGACTGGAGGCTTGTGACCAGCAGTGTTCCACAGAGGTTGGTACTGGGTCCACTTCTGTTTGCCATTTACATAAATGATTTGGATGAGAATATAAGAGGCATGTTTAATAAAGTTTGTGGATGATACCAAAATTGGTGGTGGTGGACAGTGAAGAAGGTTATCTCAAATTGCAAAGAGATTTTGATCAATTGGGTCAATGGGCTTAGGAGTGGCAGATGGAGTTTGATTTCGAGAAATGCGAGGTATTACATTTTGGTAAAATAAACAAGAGCAGACTTATAAATTAATGCTAGGGCCATGTGTAGTTTTTTTTTTAGAACAGAGAGACTTAGGGATTCAGGTGTCTATTTGTTTGAAATTTACATCACAGGTAGCCATAGTAGTTAAGAACACATTTAGCATGCCTGCCCAGACCTTTAAGTATAGGAGTTGGGATGTCATATTGAGGTCATACAGGACATTGATGAGGCCTCTTTTGGAGTACTGTTTGAAGTTATGAATGCCTCATTATAAGAAAGACATTATTAAGCTGGAGAGTGTTCAAAACGATTTACCAGAATGTTGTTGGGAATGGAAAGTTTGAGTTATAAAAATGGACTGGATAAGCTGGGATGTTTTTCACGGGAGCCTAAGAGGTTGAGGGGTGAGCTTATAGAGGTTTATAAAATCATAAGGGTTGTAGATAAGGTGAATAGCAAAGTTCTTTTGCCTAAGGTTGGGAGTTCGAACTAGGAGGCATATTTTGAAGACGAGAGGAGAAAGATTTTAGAAGGACATGAGGGGTAACTTCTTTACAAAGAGAAAGGTTATAGTGTGGAATGACTTGCCAGAATAAGTGATGGATGCAGATTCAGTTGGAACTTTTAAATGATATTTGAATAAATACATGAATAGGAAAGGCTCAGCATAATATGGGCTGAACATAGACAGGTTGAACTAGTTTAATTTGGGAACCTGGTCAGTATGGATTAAAGTCATAAAGTCATGGAGATGTACAGCGCAGAAACATACCCTTCAGTCCATTTTGTCCATGCTGACCAGATATCCTAAACTAATCAAGTCCCATTTATCAGCACCTGGCCTATATCTCTCTAAATCCTTGCTATCCATATACCTGTTCAGATGCCTTTTAAATGCTGTAATTGTACCAGCCTCCACGGCTTCCTCTGGCAGCTCATTCCATACACGCCCCACGCTCTGCATGAAAATGTTGCTCCATAGGTCCCTTTTAAATTTCTCCCCCCTCACCCTAAACCTACGCTGTCTAGTTCTGGACTTTCCCACCGCAGGGAAAAGAACTTGTCTATTTACCCTACCAATGCCCCTCATGATTTTATAAAGCTCTATAATGTCACCCCTCAGACTCTGACACTCCAGTGAAAAGCCCCAGCCTATTCAGCCTCTTCTTATAGCTCAAGCCCTCCAACCCTGGCAACATCCTTGTAAAGTTTTTCTGAACCTTGCAGGTTTCACAACATCCTTCCTACACTGATTGTACACAGTATTCCAAAGGTGGCCTAACCAATATCTTGTATAGCCGCAACGTGACGTTCCAACTCCTGATGAAGAGCTTATGCTGGAAATGTTGACTCTCCTGCTCCTTGGATGCTGCCTGACCATCTGTGCTTTTTCAGCATCACACTTTTTGACTCTGATCTCCAGCATCTTCAGTCCTCACTTTCTCCTCCCAACTCCTATACTCAATGCTCTGACTCATAAAGGAAAGTATAACAAACGCCTTCTTCATTAGTTGGATTGAAGAGTTTGTTTCCACGCCATATGGCCCTATGACTGTATGAAACATTTATACGTTATGAGAGGAAAATACTGATTGGTTAGTAAGTGAATTCTAATTGGTAGAGGTATTGCCACGGAGAATGCACAAGTTTGTGATGACTAAAAGTTAACTGCAAAGCATTGTTTAAATTTTAAGCCAGAGAGGTTGACTATGATTACTTAAGGCATTGCCCTGAAAAGTGAATTAGGGAATGGTATATTAATTTCAGTGTTGGCCTAATGCTAGGTGTTAACCTAACCTGCCATTTTGATTTAATTAGCTCTGTCTTCATTCCTGCATAATTGCACTTATTTCAATTTAAAATACTGGTCTTGGATCCACACTTCTCTCCGCCAAACTAAATCCACATTTGAAAAATCATTACAATAATAATGGAAAGACAATCGTTGGATAACATTTCCTTTCAAATTTGTACTGTTACTGACCTACTAAAATCAACATAATTCAATCATCAATTAACAAATGAAGATTAGTCCAAATAAAAATGTAAACTTCATATGAAATTATCTAAAGTATGTCATATATAGTTCCAAATACTTTATGATATTTCCTATGAACATGTGCAGAATTTATATTGATTCAAAACTAAACTCAGAATAGGAAATAGGAAAAACTCATTTTCTATCTTGACAATGTAACATTATGTCACAATTCTGCAATACACTGCAAATGATGTTCAAAATTTAAAGTTTAAAGATTTCGACAAAAGCACAGAGTAGAACACCTATTGAAAATTATGGTAAT
This sequence comes from Chiloscyllium plagiosum, assembly GCF_004010195.1. Taxonomy (NCBI): domain Eukaryota; kingdom Metazoa; phylum Chordata; class Chondrichthyes; order Orectolobiformes; family Hemiscylliidae; genus Chiloscyllium; species Chiloscyllium plagiosum. Next base: position 15,124,740 of record NC_057714.1, on the reverse strand, counting down.
CATGTGAAGGAGTACGACGCGTTATATCTCAGACTCTCACCTTAGCTCCTGTAATTGCTGAAAGTTTCTATTTAGGGGTGACGTGAGCCAAGATCACATTTTCACACTGGCAGTTTATTTCTTTTTCCATTATTAGTGAAAATTCACAACCGCGTGGCATTTTACAAATTAAGCCCAAACTTCTGAAACAATTCAGCAAAGCATTTGTCAAAATTAAATGCACAATAATTACTTAGAAAATTAGAAAAGGAACTGTCCTGAATCCAGAATTTTTAAATGCCAGATAGTACTTGAGAATAAGGGAAAGGCCAATATATCTTCTTTTTCTGGTATTAATCAAAGCGTTGCTTTTTGGCTGGAAACCATTCCATAATGCAGTAAAAGGACAAAGAATCGAAACTATTCAAATTCAATACAAACCTAATTTTTGGCCAGAAAGTTGTTCAATTCAGTGCATGGCCAAGAGAGAAAGAAACATCAGAAAGTAGTTAAAATTAATGCCAATGTTAATTTCTAAGTTTAATATTGGTCTACATTAGTAGCATGTGAAGGAAAAAGACATGATTATTTATGATCCTCAGTTAAACCTGTCATAGACACTGAGTTTCACTCGACAGTAAAATCTTTAATCAGCTCCTGCTGTGAAGTCTCAAAGATCATAAGTGGGAATGACTCATAAGTTAAAGAATAAAGAAATATTAATTGCCAGTCAGTAGCAATGAAAGAACTCAATGACCAGTACGCATCTACACTATCGTCAGGATGATTAGATGGAAATCTCAGTGTCATTTATTATTGCAGTTAAAGATCTGTAGATCTACCTAATACAGTGTGTTGAACTAAAGAAAAACATATTTTACTAAAGTGGTTTATGACAATTTAGCCACAGTTTTTATTTCACTTTGTACAATATGAAATGAAATATGAAATGTCTTCAACTTTATTTGCTTTATGTGCTGAGGGAAGAGATATTCTGAATCGAGAGGAGGGAGACAGGGATTAGGTACTTACAATTGTCTGTTATCTTTATTGAAAGTAACATTGCCGATATCACAGTAAAATGTTTCAGTGCTGAAAGTAATTGGGAATACACGGAACATTTTTTTTGGACCTTATTAGTAGTGTGATTGTCTGGGGCAGCATTAAACAAATGGGAGCTCATCAGATGGGAGATTGTCCTCTATGAAAATTTCCAGTATGTCAGATAATGAAATCGGAGGGTTTTGATCTTGTGCCACTGCGGTATTGGGATTATTCCAGCAGGCTGCACAAAGGAAAGCAAAGGCATCTGAAGTGTCACTCTACAGCTGTGGCAAAGTTACAGAATTTCCATTTTGTTGATGCTCACAGCACATGTGTGCAACAGAAGGTGATATCAAAGGAGCCGTTCTTCCTCAGTTCTGCACATTATTTTTCACAGTTGTGATGAATCTCTCTGAGCTCCGTGAACCAATAAAACACAGTGCCTGTTTGAGTTGATATATTAATATTTACTGAGGATTTGGAAGGTCAGGGCTAAATGTCAGCAGATGCTGGGGCAGTGCAATGGGGAATAATTAAAAATCTCACAGCAGTTCAGCTTCTAAACATCTTTATTAATCCTTAAAAGCAAGAGCTTCAGGACTCGGTCTTCTGAATCCAGCCAGTCACATGAAAAAGATGAGAAGACACTAGCTGATAAATTTCTGTGTGAAGAGTATTTGTTTCTGACAGTTTCTGACAGCTTCCTGGCCTGCAGTCTGGCAGATGTTAGTTAGCTGGGAAGACTCTGGTGTTTGAATTATCACCAAGCTGTTGGCATCCACACCTGCCTTTCCATCTAAGTCACCCTGACCTGTCTGACAAGCTCACTACCTGATTCATTTACCAAAGTCAGTCTGTGCTGACAGCTGGACTTTAGATAAGTTTCTAGCTTGTTTTTAAAAAAAGTCATAGTTCGCTTTTTTGTTGGTTTACCTTCCAGTATCAAATGATGGCCAACTCTACAGCCTGCTTAGTGGCTTTCTAACCACTTGCAGTACAATCAATTTCTGTTCAGACCTGATATAAGTAAGTTCTTAGGAGATCCCTGACATAAGCAAATGTTTACTACGTTTCAGTTTAATCTTGACTTAGGTAGTGCAGCCTGCACTTCAACATGTAGGCCCACTTGAACATCCAGCTGTCTCTCTGTTCAGTTTTATGAACGGCCATTTCTGTGAATGTATAGTAACCTGGATAAGGTAAAGCTAGCGTGCAGCTACGCAGCCGAAAGCTTTATTCTGACTTTTTGAAAGGTACATTTCACTGCAAATTGTTTTCAAGCAGCCTCAGGCCACCCTTTTTATTCGACATATAAAAAGCACATTTTTCTGAAATAATCACTCTACAACATATTTCATACTTATCCTAATTAGATACAGTTTTGTAGAAAATTGATATGCAAAATCTAAATAATGTTGACATTCCTGTTCTGTGCTAAATTATATCCATCCCAATTTTCTGTGTAGAATAGGATTAAGGTGTGTTTACTTAAGAATATGATTGTGTACTGTGCACTGGAACTAAGTGCAGGTTGTTTGGCTACAAATTATTGGGTTGGGTACTTCCATTAGGGTTACAATTAATACAAAGCAAAAGAAAATGATCAACGTGAAAGTAACAAATTGACTGCACTGCTGCCTTGTGTAGATGATTTAGCCTCTTGAAATTTACCTGCAATTAGCAAATATCAATAGTACACATTTATATTTGGAAAATTAATTCTGTCTGTCTTCAGATTACAAACACTTAACTGTTTTGTATGTACTATTTCAGAGTATATTCACTGAAAGCATCAGCAAATACAATGTAATCCAAATGTAAAACAGTTTAATGGATTAAATACTGAAATTGTGAAATCCAAAACAATAGTTTACACATGGTGGTTAAGACTTAACACAAACAATTATCAGAGAATGGTCAAAATTTACAATGATACACACGTGAAATCATCATTTAGCTTATAAATAGATAAAATGCAGCGCTGTATCATATGTCTTCATTAAATGTCCATTTTAATGGTAATTGTGGTTAAAAATGGTGATAAATTAATATAAAATGAGTTCCAAACCTTTAGACTTCTTTCTCATTGATTACCCATTGCATAATTAGAAAATGTATTGTGGAAATATGTTTTACAGAAAATGAATCACAACTTTTGTCATTGGCATAATTCCCTGATGCTTAAATTGTTCATGAGTTATGCTATTGAGGCCAAATGGATGTATTTTCATATGTTTGAGCGCTTGTGGATTTAATACAAAAAAAGTCAAAATACAGAAGTTTGGAAATCTCAAGCTATTGGGATATGATGACATACACTTGTAAAAGGGCATATTTAAACCGTTGCCAATAATTACTACCTCAACTGGATTTGATAGACTAGTCCCATAACTTGTTATAAAGTCTGAAGCAGCAATAATGGGAGTCAGATATACTTTACTTAGTTCCCAGTGAACATTATCATTATATGGTCTTACCTTCAGGCGAAGAACCCACATTATTCTTTCACTACTTTGCTACTTTGCCTCTAATATCTCCTGCTGCTGCACAGAGATCCATGATCCATGGCTGTCAGCGACTTCTGAGATGGGAGGTCAATTCCAGTGGGAGTCCATCATCATGCACACACCATTCAAGTGGCTGCACAGCTAAGAGGTAACATTGCTTTAGTGTGATTTTTGTGTCTAAGAGGGAAATGCAGCAGGACAGCAGTTGGTGGTTCGTGAAGATTTTTAGGCTTTACATGCAATATCTGTAACATGTTGTGAGCACAGTTTTGAAGATTTCTGAGCAGAATATTAATGTCAACTCTTCATACACAGGATGAGCAAAGAGCTGGTGTGAAAATGAAGCAACTATCAATGAACCACATCATGTACAACTCCACATTGACTCGACACTGTACCTTCACTCTGGGATCATACCTCTCCACAGTCAGCTGGCATTGTGTCTCAGTAAAACTGTTCAAATCTGGCAGAGCTTAATATATAAAAGTCTACTCATTGCAAAGTTTAAGTGGGAACAGAGCTTAACTAGCAGAATATCATGGGTCTGAAGCAATACTCACAAACAGTAAATTTAATTCTTGTTTAAGCTAAATACTGCAGACTGGACTGAGATGATGAATCTTTTCAGTAACAGCTCAAAGCAGCCAGAACAAACCCGAATAGAAGAATTTTTACTGTTTGCTTTCACTCCAATAAATCTGCAGCTATCTTCCCAGAAAAAGAGTGTTTTGTGAGCAAGGCTGATGAGCGGAAACTTTGAAAAAAATAGAAAGATCACAACAATTGCTGTCAAGCAATAGACTATGGCCAACTAATGCAGAGGCTACTATAGGTACTCTACAGTTAAGTTAATTCCAAATGAGCTGAAAGAAACCTGAAAAGTTGGAAAAGCTCTCAAAGTATTAAAAATCTGGCAAAAAGCTGAAAAGTCAGCACAAAATTTCTAACATCTCCTTGGAAGCCAATGTGTCTCCTATCTGAATTTTCTGTATTTACTGTGGAAAAGGACATGGAAGGTATAGAATATAGGAAAATAGATGACATTTTGAAAAATGTCCATATTACAGAAGAAGTAGTGCTGGGTGTCTTGAAATTCTTAAAAGTGGATAAATCCCCAGGACCTGATCAGGTGTAGTCTAAAACACTGTGGGAAGTTCGGGAAGTGATTGCTGGGCTCCTTGCTGAGATATTTGTATCATCGATAGTCACAGGTAAGGTGCTGGAAGACTGTAGGTAGGCTAATGTGATGCCACTGTTGAAGAAAGGTGGTAAGGACAAGCCAGAGAACTATAGACCGGTGAGCTTGATGTAGGTGGTGGGCAGGTTGTTGGAGGGAAGCCTGATGGACAGGATGTACATATATTTGGAAAGGCAAGGACTGATTTAGGATAGTCAACATGGCTTTGTGCTTGGGAAATCATGTCTCACAAACTTGACTGAGTTTTTTGAAGAAGTAACAAAGAGGATTGATGAGGGCATAGCGGTAGATGTGATCTATATGGACTTCAGTAAGGCATTCGACAAGGTTCCCCATAGGAGACAGGTTAGCAAGGTTAGATCACATGGAATACAGAGAGAACTGGCCATTTGGATGTAGAACTGGCTCAAAGGTAGAAGACAGAGGTGGTGGTGGAGGGTTGTTTTTCAGACTGGAGGCCTGTGACCAGTGGAATGCAACAAGGTATGCTGTTGGGTCCACTACTTTTCGTCATTTATATAAATGATTTGGATGCGAGCATAAGAGGTACAGTTAGTAAGTTTGTAAATGACATCAAAATTGGAGGTGTAGTGGACAGTGAAGAAGGTTACCTCCAATTACAACGGGATCTTGATTAGATGGGCCAGTGGGCTGAGGAGTGGCAGATGGAGTTTAGATAATTTAGATAAATGTGAGGTGCTGCATTTTGGGAAAGCAAATCTTTGCAGGAGTTGCACACTTTATGGTAAGATCCTGGGGAGTGTTGCTGAATAAAGAGACCTTGGAGTGCAGGTCCATAGCTCCTTGACAGTGGAGTCACAGGTAGATAGGATAGTGAAGAAGGCATTTCCTTTATTGGTCAGAGTATTGAGTGCAGGATTTGGGAGGTCATGTTGTGGCTGTACATTGGTTAAGTCACTTTTGGAATATTGTGTGCAACTCTGGTCTCCTTCCTATCGGAAGGATATTGTTGAACTTGAAAGGGTTCAGAAAAGATTTACAAGGATGTTGCCAGGGTTGGAGGATTTGAGCTATAAGGAGAGGCTGAACAGGCTGGGGCTGTTTTCCCTGGAGTGTCGAAGGCTGAAGGGTGACCTTATAAAGGATTATAAAATCATGAGGGGCATGGATAGGGTAAATAGACAAAGTCTCTTCTCTGGGGTGAGGGAGCTGAGAACTAGAGGGCGTAAGTTTAGGGTGAGAGGGGACAGATATAAAAGAAATCTGAGGAGCAATTTTTTCACGCAGAGGGGTGTGTGTATGGAATGACCTGCCAGAGGAAGTGGTGGAGGCTAGTACGATTGCAACATTTAAAAGGCATCTGGATGGACAGCGAATGGTTTAGGAATGGGAAAGGTTTAGAAGGATATGAGCTGGGTGCTGGCAAATGGGACTAGATAGGTTTGGGATATCTGGTCAGCATGGACAAGTTGGACAGAACGGTCTGTTTCCCATTCTGTACATCTCTATGACTCTATGGAGCATTTTCTGGATCTTAACATTTACAAACCAAATAAACAAGCCATTAAAAATTGAAATTACAAGAGGAAATGAAGGTCGCTATAGAGTGAGCACATCAGTCTTGTCTGATGATCATCTTTAAAATCTAGAATAATAGGGTTAACACTTGAAGATCAATTATGTGAGGAGCTTAATTTCAGAACACACCATCTGGAATTCCTGTCTTTTTGGCAAGAGCTGATCAAGACCATTGACCAAATCACAAGTGGGTGCTGAGATAAGGGATGTGATTGTGACTTCATGGCAGCAGAGTCAGCCAACAGAATAATTGAGGTTGTGATAGCATCAACCCCAATGAAAGCATTCCAAAAAGACATCTTAGACCAATTGAACGGTTACACAGAAGAAGCACTACTGCCATGTGGATGAAAGTACGAAGCTGTATTAATGGAGTTGACAGAGCTTACAGGCTATTTGTAATTTGTTCACCTTTGACATGATAACCAGTGTAGGCAAGCCTGGTATACAGTGTAGGTGTGCAGCCTGATCCACATCCCCGGAAAATGCTCAGATTTTAAAGCTGTATGCAAGATACATAGCAACAGAAGTCACTGGAAATGCCAATTCAAAAAGTAAATCACAGAACAAGTCCTTTCATGTCATTTAAGTAGGAGCAGGAATAGGCCATCTGGCCCATTGAGCCCACTCTGCCATTCAATAAGGTCATGGCTGATCTTTATGTAGACCCAGCCCAACTCACCCATCAGCTCATCATAACCCTTTATTCCTTTACTGTTCAAAAGTCTCTCTGTCTTTGTCTTAAAAACATTCAATGAGATAGTCTTAACTGCTTCACTGGGCAGGGAATTCAACAGATGCACAACTCTTTTGGTGAAGAAGTTCACCCTCAACTCAGTCCTGAATCTTGTCCCCCCCTTGTTTTGAGGCTTTTCCCCCTAGTTCTAGTTTTCCCCGCCAGTGGAAACAATCTCCCACCCCCCCACCTCCCCCTGCTTATGATTAGATTTGATTAGATTAGATTCCCTACCGTATGGAAACAGGCCCAACAAGTCCACACCAACGACCTGAAGAGTCGCCCACCCAGACCCATTCCCCTACCCTATTTACCCCTGACTAATGCACCTAACACTATGGGCAATTTAGTATGGCCAGTTCACCTGACCTGCACATCTTTTGGACTGTGAGAGGAAACCGGAGCACCCGGAGGAAACCCACGCAGACACAGGGAGAATGTGCAAACTCCACACAGTTATCCGAGGCAGGAATTGAACCTGAGTCCCTCGCGCTGTGAAGCAGCAGTGCTAATCACTGAGTCACCATGTCGCAATAAAATGAGTTTGATGATGTTCAGTCTGCCATAGCTCACCCTGAAGATTAACCCACCCAGATCCATTCCCCTATTCTATTATCCTATATTTACCTCTGAATAATGCACCTAACTTACACATTCCTGAACACTATGGACATCTTTGGACTGTGGGAGGAAACTGGAGCATACCCACACAGATACAGGGAGAACGTGAAAACTCCACATAGTCGCCCGAGGCTGGAATTGAACCCAGGTTCCTGGCGCTGTGCTGACCACTGAGCCACCGTGCCACCCTTAAGAAACAGGATAACCCAACAGAAACCTATGCTGGCCGATGCAGGAATTGAACCTGTATTGTTGATGTCACTTTGCATTACGAAACAGCCACCCAGCTAAACGAGCTAACCAACAACCTTATATCTTATCTATTTCCCTCATAATTTTATGTTTCTATAAGATCCCCCTCATTCTTTGAAATTCCAGTGAATATAGTCCCAATCTACTGAATCTGTCCTCATACACCAAACCCCTCAATTCTGGAATCAACTTTGTGAACTTTCTCTGCACTTCCTCCAGTGCCAATACATTTTTTCTCAAGTAAGGGGACCAAATCTGTACACAATACCTCACCAGCACCCTATACAGTTGCAGCATATCATCTCAATTTTTAAACTCCATCCCTCTAGTGAAGCACAATATTCCACTTGCCTTCTTAGTTACTTGCTGAACCTGCAAACCAACTTTATGTGATTCATGTGCAAGGAACCAGGTGCCTCTGCACAGCAGCATGCTGCAGTTTTTCACCAGCTAAATAACACCCCATTTTTCTGTTATCCCTTCCAAAATGGATTACCTCACATTTACCGACATTGTACCCCATCTGCCAGACCTTTGCCCACTTAAACCTATCTATATCTCTCAGCAGACTTTAGTGTCTTCTGCACACTTTGCTCTACCACTCATTTTAATATCATCTGCGAATTTTGGCATATTACACTTGTCCGCAACTTTGAATCATCTAATATTAGTCAGACAGGTACAACATTACAGGCAGCCAAATGTATAGATAAGCTAGTACAAAGATACAATCCATGAATTTAGCCAAACTACATAGTTAGATGATAAGGATGACACCCAACATGAGCTGAAATTCACCATAGGGAACATCAAAGATACTGTGGTACCATTAAGAAGCATTTGCCTCTGTCTAGATTATATATAGAGAACTGATGGAGCAGCATAACCTAGATTTAAAATTAAATATTAATGCTGATACAAACTTTCTTGAACTTCACAGGCTGAAGTGCATGCTCCCCCAGAAGTAGGATGCGATATTAAACCAACCACTGTCAAACATACTCCATACTACAACTTGAAGATTCCATCCATTGGATCAAATACACTCAATTGTCACTACAAAAACTCACGCTGGCCTGCACAGATGTTTTATATTGTGGACACTACTGATCCAATGGTTGCAGACTTAGCACCATGAGCATCTGTCACTGGCCACCATGTCCGATATTGTTAAGACAATAATCACAAGACACACCACAAGGAGCATCATTTGTAGACCACATCCTTACTTGGAGAGAAAATCTACTAATTCTACAACATGGATCATCAGCCAACATGCTACATGATGCCAGGTGGAATTGAATAAGTATATCCGTTCTGAACATGTATATTCCATCCCTCTGCAGAGCCAATGCAGAATTGTAATTCACCAGATAAGTTCAGACCTTTCCAGTCATCACGTGTCAGTATTTTCCAAAAAATATGTATCATATTGCTTGAAAACAACAGTGACCAGCATGCGGGTAACAAATGAGCCACCTTGAACATCAGACAGAAAGGTCAAGTACTGCACCCCACTGATGGCACATGAATCCAGCGGAAATTGTCAGTAAATGCTAAGATCAAGTACAACTACCAAATGATAGGACATTAAATGTAACACATTCAATCAGAACAATACCATAATCAGAAACACCAAGTAATTCTATTGCAACTAATATATGGTGTAAGACATAAACAAAACATACCTAACCAGCATTCTGAAAATGTATAGCCAGTGAAGATCACCATAAATCACCAGTACATTTCAGACTTAAAAATGTATTAGTCTGTGTTCAAGAATATTCAGACAGAATGTCATTTTTATTTTCTGTCATATGAGTAGTTTGCTTCTTTATGGGAAAAAAATGTAGAAAAAGATTGGTTGTTGTGACATGCTGATCTATGTTTTTAAGAGGACGTGCCTTAAACTGGTGTCAGTCGATACATACAGGACAAGGTGTCAGTCCCAAAACTTGTTGAGGATTATTAAGCAAAGTAAAGTCACTATCATCCCAGAGAACCACTCTTTGAGCTGATGCTGCTGGCATCATTCTGCATCACAAACAGCTGTCCAGCAACTGAGCTAATCAATTTCAAAGTATTAAGTGTTAATCATAGGTGTTAGATGTAATACATTTATTTGTATTTGTATTTCCTCAAATAAAGAACCTATTTTATTGTTTCACAATCCTTTTGTGTGACTGTAATGTTCACATTCAAGAGAAGAAGATAACACAAGTGAGGTCTCACCATCTCCTCCCATAATGTTGACAGGAGATAGAAACCACTAGCTAACCAGAATAAATAGTCATTTTCAGTAGTTGACATAATTTCCCTGAGATTTCTGTTGACGTCTTAGCAACAATATCGCAGGAAAATGGTAGTGGTCCAATTGAAATTCATAAAACATAGAAAATAGGATAAGGCATGGGCCATTCAAGCCCCTCAGGGCCAGAGAGTTTCCAAATAATGCTGCTAGTTACTCTCACCATTATCTGAATATCCAGTGTTCATCGATCTACAACAATGGTTATCACAGCATAGTACCTCAGTAGAAAACACTTTGCAGTTTTTTTGATGTGCCAAACTGAATCTTCAGAGCTTTGATGGAAGTATAAACCAGAAAAGCATGTTATGCTGACATGGGCACAACTGAATGTAGGAGAAGTATTAACTTCTGACATGTATATTCTTCATCTACAAATAAGAAAAGTCCAGGAAATCATAAACTTCGCTATCATGTTCACCATCCAAAGAAAGTGCTAAGAAGTCATCAGAAACACATTGTGAAGGAAAACTTATCAAATATGCATGATAGTCTACATGAGCTCAGCAATAACATACCTGAAAGAAATTAAATAGAACAATATTTACTGATAGAATCTGCAGTCGGTGACAGAAGTGCAAATGGGGAAAGCTGCCCTTGACTTCATCAGCAGAATGCAGTTTTGGATGTAGTCTCCTGGGCAGTCAGGTGCAGAAATGTGAGGGCAGCATGGTGGCCTCACAGCACTAAGGACACGGGGTTCGATTCCAGCCTCAGGTGACTGTCTGGGTGGAACGTGCGTGTTCTTCCCATGTCTGCATGGGTTTCCTTTGTGTGCTCCGGTTTCCTCACACAGTCCAAAGATGTGCAGGTTAGGTGAATTGGCCACGCTAAATTGCCCATAGCGTTCAGGATGTATAGGTTAGATGCATTAGTCAGGGGTAAATGTAGGGGAATGGGTCTGGGTGGGATATTCTTCAAAGTGTCGGTGTAGATGTGTTGGGCTGAAGGGCCTGTTTCCACACTGTAGGGATTCTAATTCTAAACCTGACACTTGAAAGGTATAGAGATTGATGGCCCTGCCTTCATGCTAAGAACACTAGAACGAAAGTCCAATTTGGAAAATGGTAAGAGAGATTAAACAATACAACAACTCCAATCTCAGAAATCTTTAATAACTGATCTTCAGGCTTTGATATTTGCACCTCTGATATACACAATATGGTGTAACAACAGAATACTGAAGTTAAGACCTTTTAGAGGTAACAACTGCATACACTAATCAGTAAAAATGAAGTCACCATAGTCCCACTCTCTCATTAGAGGGAGACAACTGGTGATAAGTTTAACCTGAGGGTCACCACCCCTCAGATCAGTGGTGAGGTTGAGAATGGGAATCCTTCATGGTAATCTCAGTCAGTATGGGAAATAAAGCTGGGCTGTTGGCATCACTTTGCATTGCGACTAACCATCTAGCCAACTGAGCTTTTATGTAACAATGCTGCAGGTGCTGTGATATTCAATACATGATGAAGTTTTGCAATGCCAGGGGCAATAAAATGAACAGCTTAATTCAGAGCATGACGAAATTTGCTGTCAAACCCAGATATTTTGAATCCCTGCAATTCTCTCCCCATTCCATGTCTCAATTCACCCCACTCCAGAAATCGTACCTTGTGTGGGCTCTGGCATTTTATACAATCACTTAGCACACACACACACATTCAAATTAGGTCAGTATCTCATTGCTGTATTCAGGAGCTTTTGGTGATTAAATTGGTTGTCTTTTTTTCATTTGCAACTAATAATTAGAATTGAAAAGTACATCATTGGCTATAAAATGCTTGGGAATGTGTTGCTGGAAAAGCGCAGCAGGTCAGGCAGCATCTAGGGAACCCTAGGTGCTGCCTGACCTGCTGCGCTTTTCCAGCAACACATTTCCATCTCTGATCTCCAGCATCTGCAGACCTCACTTTCTCCTATAAAATGCTTGGGAATGTTCTGAGGTTATGAAAGACACCATGGAAATGCAAGTCATTGCCTGCTGCCCCAGTCAAGTTTCTTCAAAGGAAGATATGGAATACTTTGCATGACCTTCAAGATATCTCTCAGTCTGATATTTCTGATACATCAGTGAGCAGTCCAATTGATCTCTCTAAATGTTCCCTAAATAAGGGGTATCAAAATGCATATTTTTTCATATAAAACTTGGAGAAATAAATCTGCACATATATATATATTCATTTTGTTTGAGCCAAATGAGATTAATCATTAGCCATCAATGAATGTATTGATCAGCATATTACATACAACAGAATGCTGGTTGCAATACACCTGATTTGAAGTCAAGTTCATGCAAACGCCAACAGGGCTTTAGCACTTGAGCTTTCTTATAGTGATCCTGCTGTGCACATAAGTTCTCACAAAAGACACAGACTGAAGTTACTTTGGACGTCAAACGCTTTCAGTAAGCCTCAGGATTCTACTTGGCATTAAAGAGATTCTGTACTGTCATTTTGTAAATGTATTTGTCAATATTACAATGTAACTTTGACAAAAAACTCACTAATATTTATTCAGTAAAGTTAATACTAGTACACTGTGACAGTCTTATTACAATACAGTAATTCAGCTACAAAGAGAGTGATGACGTCTTGGATTAAAGACCGACGTGCACAAGCAATTTATATGCAAGAATGGATGCTTGTTCACAGTCTGCAGTCTTTTTACCATAGCTCAATGCTCAATATTTTCAGTCCATAACCATTCTTATGCTGCCTTGCCAGTATTCATAGTTCATCTCCTTATTGTTTTAAGGAACAGAGCTGTCTGGAAGCTTTGCAATTCTCCTCATATACAATTCTTTGAGGCTCTTTGTTTGCCAACACTGCTGGTAATTTCACTTCACTTTTCAAAATTTGCTCTTAAGTGGATTTAAAAAACTTCATCAAACCTTCAACAAATCTGCCTCAGATTTTTTAAGGCTGTTGGTTCCAAATTGTTTAAGTATTTTATCTAAATCAGAATATAATATAGTTAGATGGTAATTGTTTCACTGGTAGACCTATATGAGAAACGTGTATTCATGGTCTAAATAAGAAAGTATCAGTCTGTAGGGATTTAACTTGCACATACAGCAGATAATGCACATTTACTCAGATAATTGCTGTTTTTTTTAATTGGCTCAGTTTTCCCAGTTGTGTGATCATTGCAGTGTATTACACTCTTAGAACTAGATGGTAATTTAAGAAATATATAATTGAGTATCCAAGAAAGAAAGAAACTGTAATCATGATGTTAACTCCTCATTACTAAGCCCATAAATGCTCTAAGTATTGTTCAGTATGTTAGTCTAATTATGGAATGGACACACTGGAAAACTAATGGTATGATAAAGATATAATGAATGACCTTACACATTGCATTGTGTAGCACAAGGCAATGGATAAATTCTTTTAGGTCAGATGGGCAACCCACAACATAGCAAACAATCCATTACATATGAGAAAAAGTTTTACTTTATGTAGATGATGCTGCCATAACTATTTGAGTGATACTGTTATAACTGAGTTCAAATTAGATGTCCAACCAATGCAGTTACAGGCATAAAGTTTGTTTAACTCTGTATGTCCACAGAAGATTAGTTTTACCCAAGTTTAGCCACTAAGTTCCTGTTCAGTGACACCCAGTTTGGATTCTGTCAGGGCCATTCAATTCCTGACCTTGTGACATCCTTGTTTCAAACATGGACAAAAGAACTGAATTCCAGAGATGGGGTGAGAGCCTTTGACATTAAGGCCACATTCAACTAAGTGTGGCATCAAGGAGCCCTCCCAAAACTGGAATCAATGGCTATGAGGGATCAAACAGTCTGCAGATTGGAGTCATATGTGACACTTAGGAAAACAGCTGTGGTTGTTCTACGAGAGTCATCACAGCTCCAATACATCTCTGTAGGACCTCTTCAGGGTGGTGCCCTTGGCTCAACCATCTTCAGCTGCTTCATCATTAAATGATAGTGAGATCATTGCCAATGATTGCAGAATGCTTAGCACAATTCATGTCTTCTCAGCCACTGAAGGAGTCTGTGTTCAAATCCAGACTTGGGCTGGCAAGTGATTAGTAACATTTGCACCACACAAACACCAAGCAATGATTGTCTGTAACAAGAGACATCTAACCATTGAGCCTTGACATTCTGTAGTGTTCCCATGACTGAATTCCCCACTATCAACATCCTGTGGATTACTAATGACCTGAAACTCAACTAGAATCACCACATAAACACAGGGACTACAAAAGCAGGTCAGAGGCAAGGAATACTGTGACGAGTAACTCACATCCTGAATCCCTAAAGCCTGTCTACTATCTAGAAAGCGCAAAATGCATGGTGGCTCAGCGGTTAGCACTGCTGCTTTGCAGCACCATGGACACAGGTTCAATTTCACCCTCGAGCAACTGTCTGTGTGGAGTTTGCACATTGCCATGACTTAATGAGTTTCTTCTGGGTGCTTCAGTTTCCTCTGATGGTCCAAAGATGTGCATGTTAAGTGGATTGACCATGCTGAATTGCCCATAATGTCTAGGGATATTTAGGTTAGGTGGACGAGCCATGGGAAATGCTGGGTTACAGAGGTGTTGGCGGCTCTGGGTGGGATGCTCTTTGGAGGGTCGATGTGGATTTGATGGGCCGAATGGCCTGTTTCCACACTGTAGGGATTCTATAATTCTATGAAGTCAGTAATATGATGCAATGCTCCCCACAAACCTGCATTGATGCAGTGCCAACAGTACTCAAGAAACTTGGCACCATCAGGACAAAGCAGCCAGCTTGATTAGTGCCATATCCACAAACACCTCGTCCCTCCACCAACAAGGCACAGTAGCAGCAGTGTGTACTATCTACAAGATGCACTGCTGAAATTCACCAAAGATGCTCAGACAGCACCTTCTAAGCTTATGACCACTACCATCTGGAAGGAACAGGGCAGCAGACACATTGAAACACTGCCACATGCAATTTCCCCTCCAAGCCATTCAACATCCGTATTTGAAAATATATCACCACTCCTTCAGAATTGCAAAGTCAAAATCTTGGAATCCCTTCCCTAACAGCACAGCAGGTGGACTGCAGTGGTTCAAGAAGACAGATCACCACCACCTTCACGAGGATAATTATGAATGCATAATAAATGTTGGCCAGCCAGCGATGTGCACAAAAAAATTTGCCAGCTATGAATTTTACCTTCGTTTGATCCTCAGTAACTCTTGTCCTATATTGCTAAACATTAGATTGAACTATTGAACTTTCAATATAATATTAATTTATATAGTGTTAATGAAAATATAACAGTAGATGTATATCTGGACTTCCATAAGACATTTGAAAAAGTGCCACAACATTTGCTTGGAAATAACATTTTAATTATTTGTTTGGAAAATGCAAGTGTATGATATTTAAGATGACGCGATATATTTGTTGACCAATTAGCTAAGGGATAGAAGACAGTGTAATAGGGAACAGATGCTTTTCTGACAAGACAGTAGTTTGCAGACGGGTCTCTGAAGGTTTTGTATTAAGCCCATGACTTTTTTTTATTATGTATAAATGACATGGATTATGGAGTAGGGTGTATAGCAAATTTTGAGAAGATTTGTAGCTCAGGTTGAGGTTCTGGATGTAGGTTTGCTCACTGAGTTGGATGGTTCATTTTCAGATGTTTCGTAACTATACTAGGTAGCATTTTCAGTGAACCTCCGCATGAAGCTTCATCCAGAGACTAACTGAAGATGTTACGTAGTATGGTGATGAAATGTCTGAAAATGAACCTTTCAGCTCAGCGAGCAAACCTACATCCAGTAAGGTGTACAATTTTGAAGTTTGGAAATGATCAAAGTTTGGCAATGTAATATGCAATGAGAATGACAGTGACAGATTCCAGGAGGACGTAAACATGGAAATTTAATGTGGGTAAGTGTACAAGAGATACAATGGAAAAATTGTATAATCTAAGTTGCACTATTTTGTACAGGTGCAGGCTTGTAGAACTGTAAGTGCATATTCACTAATCTTTTAAGTGTCAGGGTAAGCCCTTCTTCAGGCTTATGCCCGAAACGTCGATTCTCCTGTTCCTTGGATACTGCCTGACCTGCTGAAAGTTAAAGTCCCCCATAACAACCACCCTATTACTGTCACTCATCTCCTGAATCACTTTCCCAACCCTTTCTTCAATGATTCTAGGTGGTTAAGAAAGCACATGACATATTTAGCTTTGTAAATAGAAACAGCAAATAGACCAGCAAGAAGGTCATGCTAAAGTTTTATAAATCATTGGTCAGGCTTCTGCTGGGCTAGTATGTAGAATTCTAGACACTTTACTTTAGAAGGATTACAAAACCTTGGCCAGGATACTCTGCTTTGCACTTGAGAAGTATCTTGATGTGTTGGTGACTTGTCAAATAAAGTTTATCATTTTGGATTGTCATTACCCAGGGAGACACATGGGTTGATAGGGATGTTTGAGGAGATCCTTAAAATATTTTGACTGTGCTCCTCTCAGTTTCCTGCAGTGGCTGAGATTCATGTAGAGCGATTGTCTTGTGATGTCTAATTGGCTGTGTTTACCTGGTCTGATTTTCGTGTGACTGTAGACCCACAGCAATGTGGTTGACTCTTAAATCCTCTCTGAAATGGTGTAGCAAGGGAAATTGGGGATGGGAAATGTCCTGGCCTTACCAGTGATGCATACATTTCATAATGGGATAAGAAAGAAAAGTCTGATGTGAGGCATGCAAATGACATGTCCCACCTAACAGAGCTGGTTTTGAGTGATTAATGCCTTTGTACTTAACATATTGGCTTGGGAGATGATGCTGCTGTTGAATACTTTTCTTGTTACTGTATTTGGAAAATCTCACAAAGGAGCCGAATATTTCTGCAGTGCTTTGTAAGCCTGTCTTGAGGTGTCAAGGAGAGCAAACAAACCCTCAAACACGTCTTCTGTTTGACACTTCAAGTGCCCCCTGCAGCTCACATACTACAGTTTTCACAAAACTTTTCCAGTGCAAATGGAGGCTATTTGGACCATCATGTCTGATCAGATCAAACATTGGACTAATCAGTCATATCAGAACCCATCAAACGAGAGTGGAAGTAAGTCATCTCCAATCCCAAAAGACTGCCCGAGAAGGAAACAGGCATTGATGATAACAGAGATGAACGTCTTTGATTATACGAAGAAGCTTAAATTATCCTCCTTAGAATAGTTAAGGCTAAGAAATGATCGAACTGAGATATCAAAATTATGAACAGTATTGAGCATATAAGTTTCATTATATACCAATTTGGAAGAAAATGTTTTCTGTAGTATGTGAATCAGTAACTAGAGATCATAAATATAAAATAATTTGCAAAAGAGTGAGAGAAGAAATGAAAAAAAAAAACATTTTTCACACAAAGGACTACGAAAGTTTGCAATGTATTACAGCAAACTGTGTTTTAACCAGCCCCTTGCAAATCAACATTCTCAATAAACAGGCAAATATATACACTACCTCAAATACCATTATAAGGTGAATAAACAAGGTCTTTTCCCTGGGTTGGGGGAGTCCAGAACTAGAGGGTGTAAGTTTGGGGTGAGAGGTGAAAAATTTAAAAAGTATCTAACAGGCAGCTTTTTTACGCAAAGGATGGTGGTTGTATGGAATGAGCCGCCAGAGGGAGTGGTGGAGGCTAGTACAATTGCAACATTTAAAAGGCATCTGGATGGGTGTATGAATACCAAGTGTTTAGAGGGATATGGGCCAAATGCTGGCAAATAGGACTAGATTAGGTTAAGATATCTGGTCGGCATGGACGTGTTGGACTGAAGGGTCTGTTTCCGTGCTGTATATCTCTATGGCCTGATGTCCCAGCAGTCAGTTGAGGGTGTGAGTGAGAAGGCACTCTGCTAGTAACCTTTATTTAAGGCAAAGTTGTATTATTATTTCAGTGACTTATGCTGTAAATAAAGTATAACAGTGATGTGCATACCCCTGCATTATGTTTCTGTTACTTTGTGCTTGTTTTTACACTGATTATGTGAACCTCCTAATTATCCAGAATGTTTGATCAACCAGCACACTGCTGGGGCCAGTTGAATAAAATATTTTCTGTACCTAAAATCACTTCTAATAGAAACTTTCCAAAGGAAAATTGGACATATGCTTGAGGAGGATAGATTTTCTGGATTTAATTTTAAAAATCTGGAAGGATTTGGACAAATTTGAACAATTTCTTCAAATCGCCAGTGCAGGCATGAGGGTTCAAAGGTTTCCAGTGCAGTGAGATTGTATGGTTAAATAAAAATGGTCATTTACTGTGCCTGTGGAATCTTCATATTCACAGAAAGTTCACAAATTCAGGAATGCAATACCATTGTCAAGGACATTTTCAGGTTTTGTGGTTGCCATGTCATTCTGCCCCAGTCATAAAATCACAGAAAATGACAAAACAAGAACAAGTTTGTGCTGATGTTTTCTCCACATGAACCATCCAACCCAATGCAATTCCACTTCCTTCACTGGGTCTTTTGTCAAGAATTATCTAATTTCTTTTTAAAACAATTCATTCAAATCATCACTGTGCAACACGTGTTGTTAAATCCGTAGCTCACACTTTATAACATTACATTAAATTTGTAAAGTGTTGGTATAACGTTGTCAGCTAGAAGAAACAGTTTAGCTTATCATAATGCTCCATAAAATTGAAGATCTTTTTTATGTGTCACTCATTAATATTCTCATCGTCAGTGAAGAATAGCTCTGAATTCTGAGGTCTTTCTTTGAAACTAAAATTTCTTGCCCCGAATGATGTCCCAATAAATTTGTTTAAGATACTTCAACTGCTTTTGCATCTTTCCTACAATGGATTGCCCAACATGGCACTCAGTAGGAAAGTTTTGCAATGGTGGATAAAATGCAGAGTGTGTCAACGGTATCATGTTCCATTCTCGAGACATTTCACTGCAAACATAATTTTGTAAAATTGACTGAAGTTCTTGAAGATCATACAAAATAAATGGATGAGGAAAGAGCATGATGGATTTGTTGCTGAGGGGGATTCAATAGGCACGTGAGGAAGAAAGCAATATGCTGGTAGATGAGATGAAAAAGTATGGGAGAAGGCTTGCATGCAGCATGAACACTACATGGATCAGTTGGGCCTAAAGTGCAGGATCTGTGCGGAATATCTTTGCTTTTTTATTAACAATGTCCAGCTATAAGAAAAAAAATCTTGCTTGACCTTTTCACATCTCTATCCATTTAAATGTTTTTTTAGCTTATCTTCACGCATTTTTCTTTCTCTTTGCTGGAAGGATTTGCTGGAAGGATTTCCAGGCTGATTAACAGCCTTTGAACTGTCTTACAAAAGTTCCTTTGATGGTCAACAGTCATAGAGTCATAGAAATGTACTGCATGGAAACAGACCCTTCGGCCCAACTTGTCCATGATGACCAGATATCCCAACCCAATCTAGTCCCATTTGCCATCACTTGGCCCATATCCCTCTGAACCCTTTTTATACATGTACCCATCCAGATGCCTTTTAAATGTTTTAGTTATAACAACCTCTACCACTTGCTCTAGTAGCTCTTTCCATAAAAGTAACACCCTTTGCATGAAAAGGTTGCCCTCTAGGTCCCTTTAAAATTTTTGCCTTCTCACCCTAAACCCATGTCCTCTACTTCTGGACTCACCGACTCCAGGGAAAAGGCTGTATCTAGTTACCTTATCCATGTCCCGCATGATTCTATAAACCTCGAAAGGGCATCACTAAGCCTCCGAAGTTCCAGGCAAAACGGCCCCAGCCTATTTAGCCATCTCCCGATTGCTCTCATCATCCAACCTTAGCAGGGTCCTTGTAAATCTTTTCTGAACCCTTTCAAGTTTCACAACATCCTTCCAATAGGAGGGAGAACAGGATTGCAAACAATATTCCAAAAGTGGCCTAACAAATGTCCTGTACAGCCACAACATGACCTCCCAACTCCTATACTCAATGCTCTGACCAATAAAATACCTTTATGCCTTCTTCACTATCTCATCTACCTGCGACTCCACTTTCAAGGAACTATGAACGTGCACTTCAAGATCTCTTTGTTTAGCAACACTGTTCAGGACCTTAGCTTCAAGCGTACCAATCCTGCTCTGATTTGCCTTTCCAAAATGCAGCACCTCATATTTATCTAAATTAAACTTCATCTGCCACTCCTCAGCCCATTGGCCCATCTGATCAAGATGCCATTGTACTCTGAGGTAACCTTCATTCCTGTCCACTATACCTCCAATTTTGGTGTCATCTGCAAACTTTATGTCTATTCCTGCTATGTTCACATCCAAATCATTTATATAAATGACAAAAAGCAGTGAACCCAGCACCAATCCTAATGGCACACCATTGGTCACAGGCCTCCAGTCTGAAAGGCATCCCTTGACCACCACCCTCTGTCTTCTACCTTTAAGCCAGTTCTGTATTCAAATAACTAGTTCTTCCTGTATTTCATGAGATCTAACCTTGCTCACCAGTCTCCCATTCGAAACCTTGTTGAACGCCTTACTGAAATCCATATAGATCACGTCCACCACTCTACCCTTATCAATCCTCTTCGTTACTTCTTCAAAAAACTTAATCAAGTTGGTGAGACATGAATTCCCATTTAGGGCAGCACGGTGGCTCAGTGGTTAGCACTGCTCCCTCACAGCACCAGGGTCCTTGGTTCAATTCCAGCCGCAGGCCACTGTCTGTGTAGAGTTTGCACATTCTCCCCATGTCTGCGTGGGTTTCCTCTGGGTGCTCCAGTTTCCTCCCACAGTGGGAAAGTGAGGACTGTAGATCAGAGATGATAATGTGTTGCTGGAAAATGCGCAGCAGGTCAAGGAGCAGGAGAATCGACTTTTCGGGCATGAGCCCTTCTTCTTCCTGAAGAAGGGCTCATGCCCGAAACGTCGATTCTCCTGCTCCTTGGATGCTGCCTGACTTGCTGTGCTTTTCCAGCAACACATTATCAGCCCTTTCCTCCCACAGTCCAAAGATGTGCAAGTCAGGTAAATTGGCCATGCTAAATTGCTGATAGTGTTAGGTGCATTAGTCAGAGGGGAAATGGGTCTGGGTGGGTTACTCTTCAGAAGGTCAGTGTGGACTTGTTGGGCCAAAGGGCCTGTAGGGAATCTAATCAAAGCCATGTTGACTATTCCTAATCATCCTTGCTTTTCCAAATACATGTAAATCCTGACCCTCAGGATTCCCTCCAACAACTTGTCCACCAACAATGTCAGGCTCGCTGGTCTATCGCTGTCTGGCTTTTCCCCACTGCCTTTCTTAAATAGTGACACCACCTTAGCCAATCTCCAGTCTGACCTATGACTATCAATGATACAAATATGTGTTGGAGCTGATATCCTCAAATTCCAGGAGCAGCAATTAATTTTTTTATGTACTGTTGCATGCTGTTAGAACTTTGGGGGAGAAAAGATCAAAGCAACAGCACTTTAAAAAGGAGGAAGACAGACAAAGGCATTGACCACATGGTCAGAGAAAGAAATCTATGCTGCTGTCTGACATAGCAGTGAATCTGCACAGTTGCTGCCTTTGCTGTTTGAGTTCAAGTATCTCTGGACATCAGAGTGTGTCTTGGAAATATTAACAAACAATGAAATTTACAACTGACCTTGGAGGAATCTATATGGGAAAGCTCACAGCACAGGGACAGATAAGTGCATAGTTTTGAAGTGTAAATTTGCTGTAAATCTACAATAGTGAGTAGAGTGGGTTCTTTATTGATTATATGTTTTATTAGGAAGTGTCTCTTGATTAAATTTTTAAAATATAAGCCATAAGTATTAAGTTAGCCTGGAACTGTTTTTTTTGAGCAGTAAGAATGTGTGATTTTCTGGATCTGTAGATTGTGAAGGAGCAAATATGGCCTTTAGATTAGATTAGATTACATTACATTGCAGTGTGGAAACAGGCCCTTCGGCCCAACAAATCCACACCGACCCGCCGAAGCGCAACCCACCCATACCCCTACATAACACTACGGGCAATTTAGCATGGCCAATTCACCTGACCTGCACATCTTTGGACTGTGGGAGGAAACCGGAGCACCCGGAGGAAACTCACGCAGACACGGGGAGAACATGCAAACTCCACACAGTCAGTCGCCTGAGGCGGGAATTGAACCTGGATCTCTGGCGCTGTGAGGCAGCAGTGTTAACCACTGTGCCACCGTGCCGTCCTTAAGTAGAGTGATATGCTCTTCCTGCCGGATGTGGAGTTTAGGGACAGTTTCCATGTTACTGATGATTATGCCTGCAGGAAGTGTGTTTGGTTGTGAATCCTATGGATTGCTTGGAGTGGCAGTTAGAGGCAACGAGGAATTTACAGGAGCAAGGGGGTGTGATGGATCGCAGTTATAGGAAGGGAGAAAAGCCGCAGATACAGTCAGGAATGTGGCTTATTTCCAGGGAAGGTGGGAGAGGGAGGCAGGTAGTGTAGGAGTCTCCTGTGGCTATCCCTATGGCTGTTTTGGAAAATGTAGGGGGTGATGGACTCTCAAGGGAATGTAGCACGAACAGTCAAGTTTCTGGTATCAAGGCTGGCTCTGATATAATGAAGGGTACGTCAGATTCCAAGCGATCAATTGTAATACAGGACTCTACAGACAGAGGTGCAGACAGACATTTCTGCAGCCAGCAGTGAAAAATCAGAATGGTGTGTTGCCTTCCTGGTGTCATGAACAAGGATATCTCAGAGTCAGACCACAATCAAACACAGAGGATTCTGTAGAAAGTCACCAAGCCCGACAGCATGTGTGGAGAAAGAAACAAAGTTAACGTCTCAAATCCAGAAGGACTCTTCTTCAGAACAAATATAGGGAGGTCGTGTGACACTACGCATTACACTCGGCAGGCCATGAACAAACACATGCTGTCCTCATGACCTGTCCTATCCGTCAATCATCCTTCCCATCAATTCGCTCCACCCTCCTCTCTGACCTATCACCTTCACCCCCACCTCCATCCACCTATTGCACTCTCAGCCACCTTCCCCCCCACACCTCCCTCCCATTTATCTCTCCACCCCACGAGGCTCCCAGCCTCGTTCATGATGAAGGGTTTTTGCCCAAAGCGTCGATTTTCCTGCTCCTCAGTTGCTGGCTGACCTGTTGTGCTTTTCCAGCACCATTCTAATCTTGTTTGAAAGTACAGTCCTACGGGACTGGAATCATTCCCTCTGTTCTTTTCTTCACAGGTGCTGCCTGACCTGCTAAGTTTCTCAATTTCCAACGTCCACAGTAATTTGCTTTTGTACTAGTCAGATCACAGCTGGAACACAGTGAACAGTTTTGGGCTCCTTATCTAACTTCTTCTGGAGTCAGTCCAGAGAAGGTTCATTAGATTGACCCTGGGTATGGAGGAGCAGGAAAATTGACATTTCGGGCAAAAGCCCTTCGTCAGGATGAAACCCTTCCTGCTGAAGCAGGAGCTTCCGGCTCCTCGGATGCTGCCTAACCTGCTGTGCTCTAGTCTTGACTCTGATCTCCAGCATCTGCAGTACACACTTTCGCCTGGGTATGGAGGGACTGTCTTATGAGGAGAGGTTGAGTAGGTTAGGCCTGTATTCACTGGAGTTTAGAAGAATAACAGATGACCTTATTGAAATATTCAAGATTCTTAGGGGACTTGACAGAGTAAATTTGATACAGTTGTTCCTCTGTGTGTAGGGGTTTATGATCAAAAGATATAATCTCAGAATAAGGATTAGCCCATTTTAAGGCAGAGATGAGGAGGGAATTATGGAATTATTTTAGCACAGAGGACCGTAGAGGCTGAGTCATTTTCAAAGCTGAGATAGCGATATTTTTTAATCAGTGAGAGAATCAAGATCTATGGGGAAAAAGCAGAAAGGTGAAGGTGTGGATGATCAGATCAGCCAATGTGTCATTGAAGGGGCAGCAGCTCCGATGGGTTGAATGACCTATTTCTAGTCCTAAGCCTCTTGTCACTCACTCATGCCAATTGGGAACAAAATTTCCAAGGCCAGGATAAAGCTTTCTACTGTGAGACACAAAAAGAATTACTCAGTTTGTATACAGACAGAGCACATTTCCTTGTTTCCAAGCCTGAGACTGTTGAATCACCTGGGCTTAAATCTACAAGTAAACTGGATGGAATGAGGTTAGTGCCTGCAAGGAAACCAACATGATTAAATTGAATTAAATGATTTATTATCACTTGTATTTACAAATAAATACAGTGACAATTGTAATATGTTGCCATGCTCTGGCGCCATTTTGACTTACAGAATATATTAATATATAAGACTAAAAATTAAGATGTCGGACAAGTAAAAACAAAGTTCATCTTCTTACCTTCTTATACGTTACTTGACATGGCGGGGTGGAGTTTGGGTCCCCACAACAGGCCCACCAACATTCCTGCTTCACAATGTCAGAGCAAATGACTGCAGATGCTGGAATCTGTACCGAAAACGAAAAAAATGCTAGAGATCACAGCAGGTCAGGCAGCATCCATGGAGAGAGAGCAAGCTAACATTTCTTGTCTCGATGACTCTTCATCAGAGCTGAAGTGAAGTGTGGAGGGAGCAGCATTTATGCTACGTTTGGGGAAAGGTGTGGGGTGGTGAGGTGTGGAGTGCTGGTGGAGAATAGATGTTGATAGTTCAGATTAAGTGATCAGAATGTGAGAACAGCAGTAGAATGGTGCGTCTAACTGCCAGACTTGAAATGCAGACAGTGCCACTGGGGTGGGAGGAGGAGAGAAGACACGGTAACAGAGAACACAACAGGTAAAGCTAAAAGAAAGGGAAGAAATGGGAGTTGGTTCACAATTTGAAGATGTCAAACTCGGTATTAAGTCCAAAAGGCTGTAAAGTGCCTAGTTTGAAGATGAGATATTGTTCCTCCAGTTTGTGCTGTGATTCAGTGCAGCATTGCAGCATGTTGAGGATAGACAAGTGAGCATGCGAGCAGGACGTTGTTAAAGTGATTGCGAAGGCAGGGTCATGCTTGCATATTGACCTGAAGTGTTTTGCAAAATGGTCATCCGGTCTGCGCTTGGTTTCTCCAATGTAGAGTAGGTCACACTGGGTGCAGCAAGTACAACACACAAGATTGGAGGAGGTACATGTACGGCACTTTCTCGGGACATCAATGACTGCTTTGCTGCCACTTCATGCTCCCGCCAGGACCTTGAAAAATTCATTCATTTCGCCTGCAATTTCCACCCTGCTCTAACTTTCTCATCGTCCATTTCCGACACTTCCTTTCTTTGCCTCCATTCCAGGGAATAAACTGTCCACTGCCATCTACCATAGCTACCTTCACTCCAGCTCTTCATACCCTGCATCCTGTGAGGACTCCAACCCATCCTCCCAGTTCTCTTGCTTCTGTTGTATCAGTTTGGATTATGCCACCTTCCAAAACAGTGCTGCTGACATGGCTTGCTTCTGGATTCGATTCCCTATAGTGTGGAATCAGGCCTTTTGGCCCAACAAGTCCACACCAACCCTCTGAAGAGTAACCCATCCAGACCCATTCCCCCTGACTAATACACCTAACACTATGGGTAATTTAGCATGGCCATTCACCTGACCTGCACATCTTTGGATTGTGGGAGGAAACCGGAGCACCCGGAGGAAACCCACGCAGACACAGGGGGAGAATGTGCAAACTCCACACGGACAACTGCCAGAGGTGGGAATCAAACCCAGGTCCCTGGCGCTGTGTGGCAGCAGTGCTAACCACTGAGCCACCGTGTCACTTTAAATTACTGGTTAGAAATTTGGATAGGGTCCATTATGGCACTTGGTTGTGAATTTACAAAACTCTTACCGAGTAAACCATATATCTCAATACCCAGAATTTCCTTCACTGAGTGTGAGCAGCGCTTGTTATCTGCCATCCCTGAACTGTCTCCTTCTTAGTATCACAGAGGGAAAAAAAGGTCTCTTAGGGTTTGGTTTATTTTTAAACTAAATTGCTGCTTTCTTCTTACTTGTTGACTTTTGCTATTGCTTCAAGCGAGCTTTGTTTCTTCTGGGTTTAATCAATAAATTAGCCTTCCCCCCCGCTGCTTCATCTTTCTATTATTTAATCAGAAACTGTTCAAACATTCAATTGTAATTGGCCAGAGGGAAGATCAAGCTCTTTATTACCAAAGTGTTTGTGAGGATGTATTGCAAAGTGTGATTACAAATAGCAGAATTAACGTTGTTGATTTCCGATACTCTTTTGTTGCAACTTCATCCATGAAGAGGAGGATTTTTCGGAATAAAGGTGTGTGTTGAAACTGGCCTTCGTGGTGACACTGTTTATTTGCCAACCTTAAACGACAGTTCCTAGTTTAGCTGAGATCCCTGGGCAGCTTCTCGTTGACAATGATTGAGGCATTAAAGCAAAAATTAATACAACACCTGTCACCTAGTCAATGTTAAAAATTCCACAACACCATGCTATAGTCCAACAGGTTTATTTGGAAACATTAGCTTACGAAGTGCTGCTCTTTCATCTGGTGGTTGTGGAGTATAAGATCGTAAGACACAGAATTTATAGCAAACCATAATCTTATGTATCTTATACTCCACAATCACCTGATGAAGGAGCAGCACTCCAAAAGCTAGTGCTTCCAAATAAACCTGTTGGACTATAACCTGGTGTCGTGTGATTTTTAACTTGGTACACCCCTGTCCAAGACCGATACCTCCAAATCATTATCACCTGGTCATATGCTTTAAAAAAAAAACAGAGTACAGCATGCAATCTAGATCTATGCAAGCCTCTCGACATTGGTGTGATATTAAAATCTGGCACATTTTCTGAAGCCAAAGAGCGCTTTCAGAGAAACAAATGTCATCGAACTATGCAAATAACCTCTGAAGTGAAATCACGACGACAGGCCAAGAATTTGCTGGTCAGTATGTGGCAACTTTGTGAGATTGATAAGCACTTGTAGGGTTTTTTTTTGAGTATTTAGACACTCAGAGATTAACCCTACCCCTTACATCTGTCAGCCTTTAACGGCAGGCAGCTCCCTTATGGCAATATAAGTAGATGTTGCAGTCTTTTCTTAGTACTTGAGCCAGCTGGATGATGATGTGGCTGAAAGCCTGAGGAGAGAAAAAAGGAAAACAGGATATTTGAGTTTTATGCAATTTTGTTGGCTTTGAACTTGGTTTTCTTTTCTTTTTAGGTATGCATGAAGAAAACATTCCTTGCCAGAACTTGATTGCAGACACTTATGTTATTTTATTGGAGGGGGGAGCGGAGACAAATCTAGCCTTAGAATTGAGTTTAATTCTATTTCACATTTTTGTGAATTACCAGTGCCTGCAAGCACACATGCTCTACTGATTACTATCTGAAGACTTAATGGATTAGCTACTGTTATCTATTCTTAACCACATCTGTTTCAATATTGTTGGAAATTCCAAGTGCAGATTATTGGGACATTGTCATCTTTTGAAGTCTGGCTCAGTTCCATGAATGACATCAATTTTCTGAAGAATACAAGAATACGGGAATATGCTCAGGAATGTCTTGGAGCTGTATTGCAATACATGGTTACAGAATAATTTTAAGAGATAAATATGCCACAGTACTTAAAATTTCACAAAGTCAGACAGAAATCAAAATGGAGTACTCCTGTTGATAAAAAAATTGACATAAGGACAATCATGAGAAAGGATCTTGGCTCAGATGATCAAGAAATGGAATTGGTATGGATGGAAATTAAAAATAATGAGCATCAGTAAATATTAGTGCACAAAGAGGCCTTGAAAATATTAGTTTTAATTCAAGAAGAAAACAGAGCTTGTACAAAAGACAATTGTGAGGAAATTTAATTTTCATATAGGCTTGACAAAATCTAATTGGCAAAGGCTACCTGGAATATTTTCATGATAGTTTGACTGAGCAACACATTGTGGAACTGAATAAGCATGGGTGTAATTTAGATGTAGTCTTGTAAAATAAAGCTGAGGTAGTTAGCAATCTCATGATGAAGATCCTCTGATCATTACAGAAATTGATCACTACAGAAATTGACCTTTATATTAAGTCTGAGATTTGACATATTCAAGTAAAAGAAACAAAATGAAAGTAGTAAATCTTATGACCTCTGGAGCCTGCCCCACAATACAGTGAGCAGGTGACACAGTGGTAATATCACTGGCCCAGTTGTCGATACACATGAAACATGAGCAGGAATAGGCCATTCAGCCTTTTGAGTCAAGATTAGAGTGGTGCTGGAAGGGCACAGCAGGTCAGGCAGTATCCGCGGAGCAGAAAAATCGACGTTTCGGGCAAAAGCCCTTCATCAGGAATGAGCTTTTTGAGCCTCTTCTGGGCCATTCAATATGTTCATGGCTGATTATCCAACTCAGAATCTTGTTCCCAATTTTTATTCATACCTTTTGATCCTTTTAGCCTGAAGAAGTATACCTAAATCCTTCCTGAAAACATTCAAAGGTTTGATCTCAACTACTTTCCATGGCAGAAAATTCCACAGGTCAACCACACTCTCCTTTCCTCGGTCCTAAATGACTCTCCAGTCTTTGGGAACAGCCTTCCTGCATTTACCCTGCTGAGTCTCATCAGAATTTTGTAGGATTCTATGCGATCCCCCTCATTTTTCTCAACACCAATTAATATACTTACAACTAATCCACTTCTGCTTCATACGTTCATCCTGCCATTCCAGAAATCAGTCTGGCAAACCTTTGTTACACTCCCTCCATAGCCAGAACATATTTCCTCAGATAAGGAGATCAAAACTGCACAATGCTCCATATGTGGTTTCACCAAGGCCCTGCACAATTGCAGCAACTACTTCTGTACTCAAATACTCTCATTATTAAAGTCAACATACCATTTGACCCCTTCACAACCTGCAGCATGGAGATACTTACCTAAAGTGACCAGTGTTCAAGTATACCCAGGTCTCGGTGCACGTTCCTCTTTCCTAATCGGTTGCCATTCAGGTAGTAATTTGCCTTCCTGTTTTTGCTGCCAAAATAGATAACCTCACATTTATCCATATTATACTTCAACTGCCTAATCATGAGGCATGGGTTAAAATTCACAATGGTAGCTGGTGGAACTTAAATTTAGTTCTTAATTCTGGAATTGAAAACTATTATCACTAATGGTTACTGTTGGATCATTTGTTGTTTAAATCCCATCAACTTCATTAATGTCCTTTGGAGAAATCTGCCAGCCTTACCTGGTCCATGGATAGAGACCCACAGCTCTTAATTGCAGAGCCTTCTGTTATTGCCTAGCAAGTCACTAAATTCAAGGGCAATTAGAGATATGCAACAAATACTTGCCTTGATGATTGCAGCCACATCCCATGAAAAAATATAAAAGTATATATTTTTTCCCTGCTTGGCATATCACTTGAAGACCAAAAATCATGTTTAATTCAGTTTTAAATATGTTCAATAATGAAACAACCACCACTTGCTGGATAGAGAGATTCACGTTGCTCTCAGAGAAGAAATTTTTGTCCATCTCACTCCTAAATGTTGGATCCCTTATCCTGAGACTGTGTGCCTTGTGCTCTAGATTCTGCAAGCCTAAGAAAACAACCATTCAGTTTCATTCATGTCAAGTTTTTTCAGATTCTTGTATTCTCCAATGAGATTACCTCTTATTCCTGCAAACAACTGAGAGTATAGACCTAATTTACTCAAACCTTGAACCATAAGACAACTCTTTCATGTCAGGAGCCAACCTATTAAGCCTCTGTGTATTGTCTCTGAAACAAACATGACTTTCCTTAAATATAGAGAGAAATATTGTGCACAGTATTCCAGGCATTATCTTACCAAGGATGAAGACAATTGTCGCAAGATTTCTTGTATTCCAACTGCCTTGCATTTGAATTCAACAAAACAATTGCCTCCAATTGTTTGTACACCTGCATCTTAACTTTTTATATTCTTTGTATAAATACACCAATGTTTCAATGAACGTCAACTTTACGCAAATTGCACGTTTTTAAATAAATATTTTGTTTTTCTCTTCTTACTACCAAAATGAATGGTCTCACATTTCTCCACATTATACTCCCCTTGTCAAGTTGTTTCATTCTCGTTTAATCTATTTATCCCTCGATTAAACTTCTTTGTGTCTGCCCCACAGCTTACATTTCCATATACCTAGCATGATGATACCAGCAAACTGGGCTACCTTGGTCTCAGTTACTTTGCACAAGTCGTAATACATAGAGTCATAGAGTCAAAGAGATGTACAACACGGAAACAGACCCTTCGGTCCAACTCATTCATGCCGACCAGATATCCCAACCTAATCTGGTCCCACTTGCCACCACCCGGCCCATATCTTTCAAACCCTTCCTATTCATATGCCCATCCAGATACCTTTTAAATGTTGCAATTGTACCAGCCTTCACCACTTCCTCTGGTACCTCATTTTATACATGTACCACTCTCTGTGTGAAAAGGTTGCCCCTTAGGTCCCTTTTGTATCTTTACCCTCTCACACTAAACCTATGCCCTCTAGTTCTGGACTCCCCCAACCCAAGGAAAAGACCTTGTCTATTTGTCCTTTCCATGCCCCTCATGATTTTATAAACCTCCGATGGTCCAGGGAAAACAGCCTCAGCCTATTCAACCTCTCCCTAGAGCTCAAGCCCTCCAACCCTGGCAACATCCTTGTGAATCTTTTCTGAACCCTTTCAAGTTTCACAACATCTTTCTGATTGGAAGGAGACAAGAATTGCATGCAATATTCCAAAAGTGGCCTAACCAATGTCCTGTACAGCCGCAGCATGACCTCCCAACTCCTGTACTCAATATTCTGACCAATAAAGAAAAGCATACCAAATGCCTTTTTCACTATCCCATCTACCTGCAACTCTACTTTCAAGGTGTTATGAATCTGCACTCCAAGGTCTCTTTGTTCAACAGCACTCCCTAGGACCTTACCATTAAGTATATAGGTCCAGCAAAGATTTGCTTTCCCAAAATGCAGCACCTTGCATTTATCTAAATTAAACTCCATCTGCCATTCCTCAATCCATTGGCCCATCTGGTCAAGATCCCATTGTAATCTGAGGTAACCTTCTCAACTGTCCACTATACTTCCAATTTTGGTGTCATCTACTAACTATGTCTCTTTTGGTCACATATTGAAAAGGCTAAGGCACAAGTACAGCCTAACAGTTTGAAAATTTGCCAATAATCCACAGTCTTGCCTCTTGTGCCATCCATGTAAATAATTATCCATAACTCCAGAAGCCTCAATCTTATGTATTAACTTTCTGTGGCATCCTGTTGAATATCTTTCGAAAATCCAAGTAAATAACATCTACTGGTTTCCCTTTATCACCTGTAAACCTTCAAACATATTTTCTCTTTCATAAAACCACGTTTATGTTTTTTGATCAAACAACAATTTCTAAATGATGGGGGATCTTAAATTCAATAAATGTCTGGAATTAAGAGTCTAATAATGACCATGAATTCATTGTCGAAAACCTCATCTAATTCACTAATGTCCTTTAGGGAAGGAAACTGACATCGTTACATGATCAGGCCTACATGTGACTCCAGACCCAAGCAATGTGGCTGACTATTAACTATGCTGTGAGAAATTAGGGATGCATAATAAATGTTGGCCCAGCTAGTGATGTCATATCCTGTGAATGAATTTTTTTAGAAGTGCCTAGAGGGCATTGTTTTATGGTGATTGGGGAAAGATTTAAAAAGGTCTTGAGGGGCAACCTTTTCACAAGGAGGGTGGTGGGTATATGAAATGAACTGCAGAGGATGTGGTAGATACAGGTACAATTACAATATTTAAAAGACATTTCGACAGGTACATGAATAGGAAAGGTTTTGAGGGATTTGGGCCAAAAACAGGCAAATAGGACTCGCTTAGTTTGGAAACCTGGTTGGCATGGATGAGTTGAACCAAAGAATCTGTTTCCATTCTGTATGACTCTATGAGAAATCCAAATGTTCCCTGAAGACTAATGTCAAACTAACTGATCTCTAATTCATTCTTATCTTTCTTCTCCTTTCTTTGGGGTGGAGTTACATTTGCTAACTTATAATCTGATCAGATAATTCTAGGATGTGGGGAATTTAGGTAAATTTTAGCCAATGCATCTACTATCTCAGTAGCCCGTGGTTTTTGAACCCACGCTGTAAGTCTCTAGGTACTGGGTAATTTATTAGATTTTAGTCCCTTAAGCTTCTCCAATAAGTTTTCTCTGCTGCTAATAATTATTTTAAGTTGTGTTCTCTTATTAGCCCATTGGCTAACCTCTAAGAATGGAATACTTTTTCAAGGTGAGAAACTTTTAAATGTTAATGGTCAGAGATACCCTTGCAAGAATTACAGCAAGTTGGATATCAAGCAATTTGAAAGGGAAATGGCATGTTGGCTTTATTGCATAGGATGAAGACAAGAATAATCAAGTTTTGCTTTAGTTGAACAAAGCTTTGGTGAGACCACACTAGGAGTATTTTGAGCAGTTTATGTCTCCATATCCAAGGAAGAATTTCATTGCTTTAATGAGGTGGAGGAGCTGGTGTTGGACTGGGGTGGAAAAAGTTAAAAATCACACAACACCAGGTTATGGTCCAACAGGTTTATTTGGAAGCACTAACTTTTAGAGCGCTGCTCCTTCATCAGGTAGCTGTGGAACAGGATCATAAGACACAAAATGCATAGCAAAAGATTACAGTGTCATGCAACTGAAATGATATATTGAACAAACCTAGATTGCTGTTAAGTCTCTCATCTTTTAGAATGGGTTACAGGTTTCAGTTCATTAATATATAAATGCCAGAATTTCTTTTAAGTCACATTCTCAAAGTACCTTAAGGTTTTCTAAAAAAAAGCGACATCTCGGCTCTAACAATATATTGTCTGAATTGAGATGTCACCTTTTTATAGAAAATCTTAAGTTATCTCGAGATTGTGATTTAAAGGAAGTTCTGTGATTTACATATTAATGAACCAAAACCTGCAACCCATTCTAAAAGGTTAAAGACTTAACAGCAATCTAGGTTTCTTCAATATATCATTTAAGTTGCATGTAATTTTTTGCTATGCATTCTGTATTTTATGATCCTGCTCCACATCTACCTGATGAAAGAACAGCGCTCCAAAAGTTAGTGCTTCCAAATAAACCTGTTGGACTATAACATGGTGTTGTGTGGTTTTTAGCTTTATTGTGGGCGTTATAGTGAACACTTGCTAGTTTGATTCTGGGGATTAAAGAGTGATGAAAGGCAGGTGAATTTTGACTAAATTCTCTGGTATTTATCAGAATTAGAGTTGATCTCATCAAAATATGTAAGATTCTGAGGAGCTTGACTGAGTGAATATTAAAAGGCTGCTTAAGCTGGCAGAAGAATTTAAAATATCAGAATGCAACCTCAAAGTAAGGGGTTGCTTAATTAAAACTGAGATGAGGAGGGATTTCTTTTCTCAAAGAGTTGAAAGCCTCTGAAATTTCTATTCCAAATGATTTTATTCTTGACTGGAATATTTAGATTTTGATCTCTTAGGAAATCAAGGGATTGGGGAAAGGAAAGGACAACGAGTTCAGGCAGGTCATTTTCAGGCTCAAGGGGCCGGATAGTCTATTCCTACTTTTGTTTCTTATGTCCTTATAAGCCACAAGATATAGTTAGAAAATGGGGGGAGTGGAGAGGAAGAAAAAAAAATATTTTTTTTAGAAGTTAACATCACTTCAGTGCTATAATGAATTGCACAATTTTATCAGTTATTATTCTTGGACATAAGAGTGCTGGGCAAAAGGGCAGTTCAGTCACTCATTGACCACACCAATCCATCTTGCTGTAACTAACTGCAGAGCAATTGCATGAACAAATCCTAATTCTTAAGGAATATTAGATATTCATCTAACAACATTGCATATAAGATTATTCCATGTTAGACATAGGATATGATAATGAATTTCAGTGTCATGTGTAAGCTGGATTGTAAGAGTTGTTCAATCTTTTGAAAATGTCAGCACTGTGCCTTGGTCTTTTAATTAAATATGATTACCTTAGCTTTATGCTTATAGACTTGACTATGCCAGGAAGATGAATGGGACTTTAAACAAGTCCAGACTGTATGGTGACTTCATGGATGACCTACGAACAGAAATGCGTCGTCTTGTAAAAAGAATGAAGTATGAAGCTGGTTTCAAGGTAAAATCATAACAGGTGCTGATATGTCGAACAGCTGTGCTGCAGTGAGGGAATTCTGGGAATATTATTTGTGAAAAAGTGGTCAGAAGAAGAAAGAATTCACCCTGAAGAAAATGCTCAAGACCAAATATGCCCTAAGAACAAAGATCAGCCATTGGCCTACTCTTGAGAAGCATGCATCAAAATAAGTCCTCAAAAATCAGTGGAATAGTTACATGACCACAAGAAATACAAAGTAGAATCTATGCATTTAAAGGGGACAAATCCAACCATGGGTCCAGCAAAGATTTCAGAAGAAATAATTGTCACAGCTCATTTATTGACTATAAATGTTTCATAATAGGGAAGGAGATCATGACTGCTCAGAGACTGTCAAAAAAACTTGATACCAAAGAAAATAGATTTCATTGATTCATCATCAGACAGTGTTAGAAACATAAATCCCCAACATGTCAAATTGTTAACATGGATGAAACACTCATAAATTCCAATATGTCCAGCAACTGAATTATAGAGTGGAGAGGTTTGAAACCTGTTCTGGTAATAACCACAAGACATGAAAGGACAAGTTTCACAGTGGTACTAGTCTGCATGGTCAATGGAACAAAAATAAAGCTTATGGCAATGTTTAAACTTAAAAATGTGCTGCCAATCAAGTTCCCTGCAGAGATGTTTGTGCATGTCCATGACAACAGATGAGCAAATGAGGATAGAATGGAGTGTCACTCATTGTCTAATTAATGTCCCAGGGGCTTTAAACATGTAAGACCTTGAATTGATGACAGGGCAGGAAGAATGACCGTGGGCCTTCCCTCCAACAACGTCATCCCAGTGGAGGCAGAAAAGCAGTAAGGTTCAGCTATGACACCATTCCAACAAATTAAACCTCCTGCTGATCTGCAAGCCCACCATCAGTATGAGCTGGAAATTCCACCCCTGGTATCTGCTTAGGGCAGTCATCAATGATGCACAAATATCAGCTTAACTAAATTCATGTCAAATGTATTTCAAATATCCTTGAGGTGTAGAACATCACTTTGTAAAATTAAACCTTTTGAGTCCATCTTGTCATTAAAAACTGGGGCAATAAAGTCTAACTGCTTCTTCCACACTGCTGCTCTATTTAGGTGATTGGCAATTTTTCTTTGACTAAAAATCCTTTTTGACTGAATGATTACAAACACAACACTGCATTGCTAACAAATTTGGCAACAATTTGTTGTTTTTAGGCATATGGAGTTAGGTTACAGATCAGCGTAAATCTCATTAAATAGCAAAATGGACTCAAGGGGTTGAATGCCTTACTTCTGTTCCTGTGTTCTGCCATCACTTGAACCTGCAGATCCACAGGATTTCCCTTTTAATGGAAGCAATGGCATGAAATATATAAACTGTCAATTAAATTGTTGGCAGTACTGGAATGTTTATTGTAAAGTGACTGCAGAAAACATTAGTCATTGCTGCGATGTGTCTTTGCAGAACTTTGGTTCCTATCCAGCCTGAGAACAATGGTCAGCAATAACCTAACTCAAACAGGCTTTCCATTTTCAGTGGCAGAAGTCTATGAAGGAACGTCTTTTATGATGAATTCATCAGCTGATGGAGTTGGAAGTTTACAAGTTGTGTAAGTGAGAGACCATGAGGGAAAACTCTGCGGTGAATGAACATGTTCGAAAATACTGCTTCTCCATTTATATGTGCTGTTTACATTTTCCTTTAAAACTGGAACTGCTTAAATTGGCAAGCAGCAAGACGCAAGCAAGACGCTGCCGCAATGGCACCATACAGTGTGTAAAAGATACTTACTGAACAGAGGACGTACACATCTGAAGAGATTCAAGTAACAGTCAAGCAAGAGAAAGTATGAATTTGTGGGGTGAATTTACATTCAGCAAATAAACATTGTCATTATTCTAGCCCTTAAATTTCTGGAGTTAGTGCAGGCAAGGAGCAAGATTAAAGACAGCCAGGAATTTGGCCAGGGTTGGATTCTACCATGTTTATAATGGCCATTAAGTTACAAGGCAGGGCTGAACTACTACCCAGCTGGCGGGGGTGTTTGACCCGCACTAGAAAGTTCCACCCCTTCCACTTCAAATGAATTTGCAGACTGATATGAATGCCGCTGGGATATAAGAAGGTTCCAAAACCTCCTCGAAAAAAGATGTTTAATCCTTAAAGGAGAAAATTCACTTTTACATTATGTTGTTGCAAGGTAGCCTTTTTTCGCTAAAGTTATCATAACTTTTGCCTTCTTCTGTGTCTCCTTGTTGAAGTGGGCTTTCATATTCTCCAGCTAACAAATTGTGGGAACTCCTGCCCTGATCAACCCAACTGACCCAGTCTCCAGGGAAATGGAGGCA
This sequence comes from Chiloscyllium plagiosum, assembly GCF_004010195.1. Classification (NCBI taxonomy): domain Eukaryota; kingdom Metazoa; phylum Chordata; class Chondrichthyes; order Orectolobiformes; family Hemiscylliidae; genus Chiloscyllium; species Chiloscyllium plagiosum. The sequence continues at coordinate 15,087,997 of NC_057714.1, read as the reverse complement.
GGGTTTCATCCCAGCAAGCAGACTGGAATTCCACTGACATTTCGGGCCTCACTCGATATCAAATATTTAATACCAAATATATTTAAGTAATTCTGTGTTTTTTTTGTTTGAATTTCTCTGTAATTTAATAAGGATGAATAAAAAATATCAAGTGCCATTAACACTCATTTATTTTTTTATAAAGCAATTCCAGATACAATTAACCTCCGTTGTCTGAAAGTAAGGCTGAACTTTTAAAAATTATGGACAAACACAATCCCAGAAGATTACAGTATTTGATGGTGCCACACCTGAATTTAGGCCTGAATGGATACCATTATGGCAGAGCTTACACACTTGTTGGAAGAGCACAAAAAGTTGCACTTTAAAAGACTATTCATAAATAAATCACCTGAATATGGAACAGAAAAGTGCAGGGGTGGGTTTCCTGGATCTACTGCAGAGCCAAAAGCTGTTGTTGTTCTTAAAATGGCCAACTCCATCCTGTTTCCCCTCTCTCCTTATTGCTTTCCTAATTCATCCCTCTTCATCATTTCCCACCCCAACCCCCAGGACTAACAAAAGTTACTGGCAGTGGTACAGCAGTTAAAATTGTCCTTCACCAAAGACTCTAGTAGCATCTTTGAGTCACTGAGGCCCGCAGTCCAAGAACAGGTGGTCCTCATTTTCACTAGATCCAGTACAAGGATTTTTCAACGCATTTCTAGTTCCATAATTTGAAATATTATCATGGAGACAGTTTGCATTTCTCCTCTATAAATTAGTCACTGTCATTTAAAAGTTACAAAAATATCAAGACATTAAATACATGAGCATTACCAATGATAAGGAGTCTCTGGGGTGTTTTTGCTTTCAACTTCAGCCAATCTCTCTTCAATTTCTACCTTGCTGTTAGGTTAACTGAAGATGATTGTGCATCCCTTTCAGTGATAATGTTGTGCATTAATATGCTTAAATATGCTTACTTGAATCACAATGGGAATGTGAACTAGTTTTATAACAAATAATGAAAATTTGTTTTTCTTTCATGCAGTAATTAAGAAGCTCATTTTAATAAACCCAATCCTACACTTGAACGAATGCTAAATTATGCAAGTGGCGCATAGAACAATGTACATTGCTACTTTGACAAAATGTAGAAGTGATTGTGAAAACACACATAGGAAAAACAAATAGAGGGTTTTCTTGAAGGAGCAGTTTAATTTTTTGTATTGACTTTTGGGCATTACCAGAATCACTGAGGTGCCAGTTCCATGGAAACTTTGCTTATCAAGCTGGAAAGACAACTCACATCCACGTGCTTTCATCCTAACCCTATGACCTGTCTTTTCCACGGAATTTATTTTTTCAGAAAATAACATGGATTTAACTGGACGTACATCTTTGTTAAACCTTAATAACTCTGCATTGCACTGTCTATTCATTTGTAGGAGTGATACCAGACTGACACAAGTTTAAAGAACTTCGAGTAAGCTACAGAACCCAAACTAGTCTGTACGCACAGTAAATGTCTTTCAAAGCAGTTAAAAACAGGAAAGGCTTGATAAATGTTCATACTGACAATGACAAGAATATAGCCCATGTGCTGTGTAGCAGGTTAAATAATAAAATTCATCCATATGGGTTAAATAGATGACTGGAATTTCTGGCAATGGAGACAAACATAATGGCAGACAATACAGAAACTGATTAATAGTGCACAGGATAATATTAGTGACAGATGTGTTTGGGGGATTGTACAAAGTGTGAAGGCATTTCCTCAGCATGTGAAATGCATTTTTTAAACATGACCATTAATAAGAATTATTCAGAAATGCAAAGTGTTCTCTTTTCTCTGTATTTTGCACTGTTAAGATACAATTTTGTTGAAACATTAACGTGGATCTTATAATTAAGATTTCCAAAATAAGCATTTTTTAAAATAGGTATTTGATGAATTCATAAGCATAAAATCTACAAGAATTCATGTATTGATGAAGTATTTTGTGAATGCTGTTTGGATCAGTATGAAAAGCAACCATTGCTGACTTTGGCTCGGTGAAGTTTTTAGGTGGTTGGTTTTCTCTGAAATAAGCTTGTTAACTTTTATGTATGGGATCTGGGTCATTAATACAAGTAGTTTAATTGCCTGCCTTGAACCAATCTTTTTAAAACCTATTTCAACAGATTTAAGATTGATCATAGTATTTACTTTATGCTTCAGTCAAATAGTCACAAAGTCCATTTTATGACTTCCCTTGCCCAGGAAAGGGTTGGGAAGTGGTTGGAGAGCAGTTTAGTTGAGTGTGAAGGACACAAGCAGAGAGACATTCACCTTCCAAATCCCTGATTAAATCTGGAGCAGGGAAGGTCAATGTTAGCTAATTGAGACTTTTGGGTGGCAAATTAAAATGACCTCATTCCCCGAGAAGTGATATTCTACCAGAGGAGGTTGGTGTTCCGCACCAGGTTGGCACACTGCCAGGGATACGCTGGCATACCTGGCTGTGGGCAGCCTTCCTGCTCAGGTAACATGTTCCCTTCAGAGACCTCCATCTGCAGCAAGGATCAACAGTGTGAGTAGACTCCTTCTATCCTTCAAATCAAACTGTCTTTACCCACTTGCTTGGGCTTGTCTGTTATGGCCTGGTGAGGCTGCCTCACTTATTTAGGTTCTACAATGTCCATGGTTGCTCCTGTGCCCGTCCCAGCAGTAGCCACTGGTGACACTGCGATTACTGCTGGTTTTTGATTGGCTGAAAGCTCTTGGAAGCAAGGGTTTTCTGCTGGGCGGCCTAGTGAGTTTTCTTGTTGTATTTTTCCAAGCTGGTATCAGTAAATACCATCCCAGCCCAATGCCTTTCCTAATGTCTGATTCCAGACAGATGCTACCATACACTGTTCTTGGAACAACTCATTATTGTCCATTTTGCATCCAGGCAAATACTGTCAGTCCTGGAGCTGCACTGCATGGTTCTGGATATTTGCCCCAGACATGGCGGGCAGAGAAATTTGCACACTGCTGGGATTGTGCAGATCCAGGATATCCTCTTCTCTTAGGATCAGCAATGGAAGCCACAACACCATATCATGCCAGCCTGACTCAATGTTGTCATATGGGTTAAAGAAGTCTTAGCCTTCTGGAGAAGTGCAAAGCACTGTACAAAGGAAGTCAATGTCCTTTTCTTGTCTGCCAGCATTAGTGCCATCATCTTCTCTCTGATACCTCATGCTCAGTCTATCCCCTGCTACTGCATCCATCTACCACCAAGGCTCATTCTCTACCACTCTCACCATTGCCTGCAATATTTTTCCTCACTCACTCTTATCCATCCCAGCACGGTGGCCCAGTCTCACAGTGCCAGCATCCCAGGTTCAATTCCAGCCTCAGGCATCAGTCTGTGTGGAGTTTGCACCTTCTCCCTGTGTCTGTGTGGGTTTCCTCTGAGCATTCTGGTTTCCTCCCACAGTCCAAAGATGTGCAGGTTAGGTGAATTGGTAAGGCTAAATTACCCATAGTATCCAGGGATGTGCAGGCTTGGTGGATTAGCCATGGGAAATGCAGGGTTACAGGGATAGGGTAGGGCAATGTGTCTGGATGAGATGTTCTTCGGAGGGTCAGTGTAGACTCGATGAACCAAATGGATTGCTTGCACACTGTAGGAACTTAATGATTCCAATCAGAGAGACCACTGATCCTACAGGCCTCCCCCACTGCCCACTCAGTTATTTAGGACATTACCCAACCTTCAAGGAAAGTAACAGCTGTGTCACCCACTTTCACCTCCTGTAATTCTTCTCTCTCTCTTTTTCGAGATGGACAACAGCTCCCAATAGAGCAGGAAGACTCAAGACAGGTGGTGAAATACCCAACATTTAGCTCCTCACTGCTTATGTGGTGAAGAACTTGACACTGACCATCCCAAGTGGTTGACTGACTGTGACCAAGCCTCTGGACTGGTATCAGAGGCTACCTTTGACTTATTGTGCCAGGAACCCCTGAGTGAAGGCTAACTCCATTGACTTGACCGAGCTCTGTAGCATGACAAGCTTTCTGCTTTTGTGTTTGCGCTAAAAAAACACGTAAGATAGAAGTAACACAAGCCTGGTTGCTCAGGATGAGGGGGCAAAGTGAATAAGGGCAAGACAATGACAAACAAGACAGGAATTTTTCACAGAATCTGTACAGTGTGGAAGGAAGCCATTCAGCCCATCAGATCCTCACCAACCTCTGAAAAGCATCCCACCCAGACCAACTCTCCTCCCACCTTATCCCTGTAACCCTGCATTTCCCATGGCTAAACCACCTAGCCTGCACATCCCTGGATACCATGGACAATTTAGCATGACCAATCCACCTAACCTGCACATCTTTGAACCGTAGGAGGAAACCAGACCATCTGGAGGAAACCTACACAGACACGGGAAGAATGTGCAAACTCCACACAGACAATCGCCCAAGGCTGGAATCAAATCCAGGTTCCCAGTGCTGTGAGGCAGCAGTGCTAACCGCTGAGTCATCATGCTGCCCAATGCTGTGAGTATGCAAGTAGACTCAGATTAAGCATGAGGTATGATAACAAGTTTATTTGGCCCATTTAGTAAGGTAAAATGCTGAATATTAATGAGACAAGTTGGGCTATGAACAATGTGTTGTAACAAGCTATAATCTCCCACTGCCTCGTGAAAAATATGCCTTGCTGCTTGTGAAAAGTATAAAGGATGGTATGAGATGCTTCTTGGCTGGAATCCTGTTCTGGTTTTGCCACAAGTCTTACCATAGCCCACGTTGTTCAGATCCCAACAAGATTCCACACCATTTCCCTGGGAACGGTGATGTCAGGCAAGTGACCGATTAGTAATTAATCTCATCGAGGCCTGCAAAAGTGACCATGGTAGACCATTACTTTCAGCCTATAATATTAATCTTCTCTGTATTTACACTTTCCTAACCACTGAGGCAAATGGAAGGCGGTGGTAATTTCTGAGAGAGGAATTAACCAGTTGATCAGCTTTTTCAGCTGACCATTTTGGCCAAACGGCCATGATAATGCCACATTGGGTCAAACTGCTCTATCCTGAATGTGATAGTGAACAGACCAATTGTGAATTTATAGGCCATATTAGACTTTTTCAAGTTATCTTCTCCATTCAATTTTTTTTTTAAGTCAAGAGATCTAGGTAAGACCAGCCTATCTCCCTCACATTAATTCACATTGATAAGATGCTGGCAATCCAGCTTCATAGGTATTGCTTCGTCATTCACGGGATGTGCAAACTTTCTCGCCCATTTTGGCTTGGAAAAGATGATGGTGAGCTGTCTTCTCTCAGTTACTGCAAATCCTTGTAGTCAGAAGGGAAACTCTCCACTTTTTGAGACAAACCTAATGCAAATGAAAATGGTTGTAGTCTCTACAAACAAAGGTCTCCAACACAAAGATAATAGTCTTCAGCCAATATGATTCACTCCATGTGATATCATAAAACAACTAAAGGCAGTAGACACTTCTATTCTGGAAAATATTCTGGAAATAGTCACAAAGACCTGAGCTTCACAGCTAGCCACACTTCTGAATAAGCTGTTGCAGTCCAGCTACAATACTAGCATGTAGAGTCATAAAGTCATGCAGCATTGAACCCTTCAGTCCAACTCATCCATGCTAACCAAGTTTCTCAAGCTAAACTAGTTCCACCTGCCTGCATTTACCCCATATCCCTCTAAACCTTTCCTATTCATGTACCTATCCAAATGTCTTTTAAATGTTGTAATTGTACCTGCGTCTACCACTTCCTCTGGCAGTTCATTCTACACAGAAACCACCCTCTGTGTGAAAAGATTGCACCTTGGGTCTCTTTTAAATCTCTCTGCTCTCACCTTAAAAATATGCCCCAAGTTTTAAACTCCCCCACTCTTGGAAAAAGAAAGCTTTGCTATTCATCTTATCTATGTCCCTCATGATTTTGTAAACTGTTATGAGGTCACCCCTCAACTTCCCATGCTCCAGTGAACAAACTAGCCTATTCAGACTATTTTTATAACTCAAACCCTCCAGTCCCAGCAATATCCTGGTAAATCTTTTCTGAACCCTCTCTAATTTAATAATATCTTTGCTATAACAGGACAACCAGAACTGCACACAATACTCTAAAAGTAACCTCACAAATGCCCTACGCAACCTCAAAATAGCATTCCAACTCTTATACTCAATGGTCTGAGCAATGAAGGCAAGCACGCTAAATGTCTTCTTAACCAGCCTGTCTACCTGTGATGTAACTTTCAAAGAACTATGACTGACCTGACAGTGTACCTGAATGTTTGCCATTGCCTTCCCACCATCAACCCTTTAAATTATGTTTTCCAAACTATCATAGCCAACTTGTGCTTCATACCATTGGAGCTTACTCGACATAGATTCATGACTCTAGTCATAGAATCAATTACATCCGTCTCCATCTTGGTAAGGAATTCTCTTATATTGTGGTTATTCGTCACCAAGGGGCCTCACATACCTCAATTGTCAATTATTTATTTCACATTGCACTATTTCTTTCTAGGATTGACTGTTCTCTAACTGATACCAGGTGAATTTGCTGCATTATCATGTACATGCCAGTGATGTAGTGGACTAGAACAGCTTGGTTAGGAGTGCAGCTAGTTCTGAAGCACAAATATTTATACTATTGCTAGAATGTGCCTATAGTCTTTGTAGTGCCTACTGCCTTTAGCTATTTCATAATGTCACATGGAGAGAATCAAATTTGCTGAAGTCTAGTATCTGTGTACTGGAGACTTCTGAATGAAAAGACCACAACCATCTTCATTTGTATTAGGTAACTCTTGAGAAATGCAAGACTGTCCCTCTGATTCTGATTGAATTAAATTTTGCTAGGGATCTTTCAGCATAATTAGTCACTACCTTGATATTAAGGCCAGTCAATCTCACTTTCCTTTAGTATGAAAGCATCACACAAACTATTCAGTCATGCACCATTTTACTGAGATCAAATGGACTGTGGTTGCTCAAGGAGACAGGTCGCCACCACCCCTCAAGGGCAAAAAGCCATGCCTGTTCCACCATTCAATAAGACAATGGCTCAGTTGGTTGTGGCCATAATTGTACTTCCTTGCTTACCTCCTAAAACCCTTGTAGATCAAAAATCTAACTGATGTCCAGCTCAGTCTTAAGCATATTCAGTGACCCAGCCTTCACTGGGGAAGGCTGTAAGAGAAGAAATTCCTCCTCAATCTTTGTCCAAAAGTGATTTTCTTATTCTGAAGTTATGCCACATTCTTGAATTTCTATGAGGGAACACATCCTTACTTCATCCACATTTTCAAGCTCTCTCAGAACTATTAGTGCTTTAATAAGGTCACCTTTCATTCTTCAAAATTCCTGATGTGAGAATCTTTTCATCCCAGGAGTCAGCTTCATGAAAATTCCTATTTGGAGAAGGATTTTAACTAATTCTGGAACAAACCCAGAATACTTACAGGGCTCAGTTGTTGCATCCAGTGTCTTCAGATGTTCCTTGATGTGTGGAGTAAATCAGAAGATTGACATCTCTTTGAGACATCTCAGGAGGAGGGTGAGATGAATCATTGCCTCATCCCTTCTGTCTGAAGTTTGTTGTAAGCACTTTATTTCCATTGCTCTGCTGGACTAGACACTCATTCAGGTGAAGGATGTTCAGGAATCTCTTGGACCCATTAAACAAAACCAGAATTTGCGAGAGGAACTCAGCAGGTCTGTTAGCATGTGTGGAGAGAAAGCAGAGTTAACATTTCAAGTATAGGTGACTATTGAAGTTTAGCTTCTTCAGCAATCACTGTTATTGTTTCAGATCTACAACATTTGCAGTTCTTTTTATTTATTATCTTGGATTCATTAGTTGTCCAATTATTCATCACCATTCATGACTGGATGTGACAGGAATGCCAACCCAGCAAGAGACACCAGTAAAACTGGTGAATGAGCCATATGGTTCTGGCATATCTTGGATTTTAAAAGTAGAGTTTCAGCGTAATCAGTGCATTAATTTCTAGTATTATTGGTTTTCTAAAGTTTGTCTTCCCTCTGGGAAGCTTTGATTGTTCTGTTGGTTGCAAGATTAGCTAATTCTATCTGTAGCATACTGCTTCTGCCCTAATGCATGGTTGCAAGCATGTGTCACTGGTGCCTCACTTTTAGCATTCACTGGTATGTGAGCAGAGAGTCACTTGTAGACCAGACTGAATGATATTGTCAGGCCTATTGAATTGCACGTCAAACAATCTGGGTTTCATGAAAATTCAATGGTGCCTCTGTCAACATTACAGTCACTCACTTTCTGCTGATTTTTAATATTGAATTTGAATTTTCTGGGTGTCAATAAGACCATTGGACCATAAAATGCACAAGCAGCAATTGGCATTCAGTCCACCAAGTCTGCTCCATCTTTCAATGAGATCGTGGCTGATCTGATAATCCTCAGCTCCACTTTTCTGCCTTTTTCCCATGACCCTTGATCCCCTTACTGAATAAAAATCTGTCTATCCACCCTTGAATATATTTAAGGACCTAACCTCAACAGCCCTCTGAAGTAAGGAATCCTATAGATTGCCAACCCTCTGAGAGAACAAATTTCTCCTCAACTTCTGCTTTAAATGGGCAACTCTGAGATTATGCTCTCTGATCCTAGACTTGCCAATAAGGAGAAATTATCTCTCTGCTTCTACTCTCTCAACTGCCTAAAGATCCTATATGTGTCAACAAGGTCACCTCACATTCTTATAAACTCTAATGAGTACAAACGCACCCTGCACAATGTCTCCTCATATGAAAACCCTTCAATACCTGGGATCAACCCAATGAACCTTCTCGAAACCAATTTATCTTTCCTTAGATAAGGGGTCCAAAACTGCACAATATTCCAGGGGTGGTCTAACAAGTCCTTCTGTGACTTTAATAAAACCTTGCTTTTGTTTTAATCCATTCCCTTTGAAACAAAGACCAAGATTTCAATTTGCCTTATCTTACCACTGAACTTGGATGCTAGCTGCTTGTAATTTATGCAAGAGGACTCCTAAATCCCTCTGATTTGCAACTTTCTGTAGTGTTTCTCTATTTAGATAATGATCAGCTCTTCCATTCTTCCCGCCAATGTGTAACCTCACATATTCATTCATTGCCACACTGTCACTATGGGATTGGAACTCCTATTTCCACAACATAACCCCAAGCTCCGGTAATGTTGCTACTATATTACTGTCCTTGTTAAATAATTGTCAAATGGTTTGCTTATTCACTTTCTGTATTTTGGTTGACTGACTTAGAATGCCTTCACTTCTTTTGAATAATGTTAAATATTATAGATTTTGTGTTAAAAACTACAGCATAATTAAATGCTAAATTAAATGTTAAATGTTTTCTCATCTTTTCATGAATTGTATGTGATTTTGCAGTTCTACTGAGAGAAAACTATTTTCGTGGACCGAGTTCTATTTTCAGGCAACAGAGTGTACCTGGCCGGTCATGTGGTGCAAGCCATGTCAATATATTACTTCTATGATACAGAGTCTTAATGTATCAGATATATATGATATTACAATACAGTCTTCAAAGTAACTAACATGAACTGTTTGAAGTGTCACTGACACCAATGTGCAGTTAGGACCTTTGGGCTTTGATACCACATAATAGGCAAAAAAAAAAGGTCTAATATATTTAGTAATTATGGTCTCAATTAAGAAATAGGCCATTGAAAATAAATAGAATGGAATAGAGTTGAAACTGTAAGCTAAAACTGCAAAGGATCATCAATACAAGATATTAAGATCTATTGTAAACTCTGGCCCACTATTTCACACAATAGGCTGTAAAAATCTGCTATTCCATCATTAAATGGCTGCGTATAGTGAATCAATTGAAATTCTCAAGACTGAGATTAATTGTATTTTGTTAGATGAAGATGCTAAGGAATATGGAACATTGGCAGTTTATACATGTAAGAAACAGTTTAGCTATAGCCTAATTAAATGGCAAAGGGGTATATGGTCTTCTCTTTTTATTTTTTTTGAAGTTGCTAATTAAAAAAATGAAATTAGTCCAATGACACATTGGAAGGAGAAACTTCATTTGTTTCTTTGTAATTTTGCATTCATTCCCTTGTTCTTGAATAGTACAAATATGATTAAATGTCCGACTACACGACAACAGAATCAATTTATACTCATGGCACTTTTGGTAAAGGAAATGTCCCAAGACATCTCAAAGTAACTTGATCACACAGTAGTTGAAGCTGTGGCACAGAAGCGATGAGCCCAGGTATCCCAGAATGATAGTAGAGCTTGGACATTTAACTTGTGAGACCTGAATGACAGATTGCTCCTTATGTTGTGAATCGTTTGGTTCAACCTGAGGCAATAGCTCAAAAAAGTATTGAATAGATAGTTGGAGACAGAGTTTGGAGTTCAGCAGTGACAATGCCAATTGCTTCAATCTTTGTGATGTTTAATTGCTCCTTAACTATGTATGGATGGATGTTGACTCCAGGCACCTGGATACTTTCACTAAGAAACAGCATGTGGATGTGCAAGCAGAATGGGAAAAAGATATATTATCGGTGGAATCCCGAAATATTGGTAATAATGGAAAGGGAATTCATTGCTCAGATGTCATTGTTGGTGGTGCATTGTTGTGATTAATTAGTTAAGAGTTGAACCATGTGAGAACAATCCCACTGAGTTGGACAATGAAGGAATTGAATTATATGATTAACTTTGTTGAAGATTGCAGAAAGGTTAAAGAAGACATGGAGGGATAACACACCATGGTGACAATCAAAGAAGATGTAATTTGAAACTTTAGCTACAGCTATTTTGCTGCCATGTCAAGGGGTTACAAATTTGACGGGGAGAGTAAGCTTTGAGCTATGGTAAAGATAGACATAACTTGTCGGTCAGAAATTGCAAAGATCCTTTGAGACGAAATGGAATTTGAGCAGGTAGAGATAGATACATTGTGGATTCTTTGAGGAGTAGCATAGTGTTAGCCGTTTTGGAAAAGAGGGAGAAACAACTTAGAATGCCAGCTCGCAAAATGTCACACCATCTAACTAATTAACTACCAGCCTATGTGCAAATTTTCACTGGAACAATAACCCCAACAATCATTAAAACATTCCATAAACACAAGTTTACGAAATCAACAGAAGTTCTTTCCGTCGTCTTTTTTCATTAGGTTCCTTCAGTTGATGACATCTCAATTGTTGTGTCATTTCATTTAGTCACCTTTACGATTGATGCCTGTCACTATTTTAGATGTCATAATTTGGTTATTTGACAAAAGCTGATCTCTGAGCTTAAATAATTAGTTTAGGTTGCTCTTCTCTGAACCTTCATCAATGTGATCATGCTCTTGTGTATGTAAACCGCCCCAAGTTGCTCCAAATGTAGCCTCATCGATAAATGATATGGCTTAAAATCCATCTGTATTCATAATTGGGGCTTTAAAATATAAACTCATACTAAGTTCTTTTGATCAAATCAGTTTGAGATGGTCTGGATACTTTGAAATAAATAGACAGTAAATACACAAATCTTTATCCATTTTCTGTTCTTCAAAATGAATACTTCAGAAAGTTCTGATTGTTCAATCCTAGTGACAAGATGGAATTGGGAAGAAAATAAGTTTTTTTTTAGAAGTAACTTTATTTCCCTCCTGTTTATACTTCAAGTCTGTACTACTTAGAAAGACTAAATACACTTATGGCTGTTTGCTGATGACCTATGCTGACACAAGCTCAGCTGAGGTCATCTGAAAGGCTTTGATTAGAAACAAATATACCAGGAGTGAAATAGGAAGTAGGTATTTATCAGTTATAAAACAAGCAGGATTGAATCTTTGTATATAGTTTGCAATTTGTCTTTTTTCTAATGCATAACACAAAAACAAGTGACTAATAAAGAAGCAATGAGCAAAATAAAACATAGTTTGGTGTTAAGAATCTAAGCATTGAAATTGATGCTAATACATGAATGTTCAACAGGTTCCTAAGAAATTCCTTTATCTGCTATTTATTTTAACACTGCCATTAAAATAGAGAAATAGCAAATTTCAGAGGAACATGTTAAGTGCTTGTGAGCTAATATTCAATCAGTGTAACATAGGAGACCCTAAAATCTTCTCTGCAGCTGCTGTAATATGCATACGCCCAATTCAATTATTTATCAGCTGTCTGTCGATATAATCCTAACATAAAATAATATTAAACAGAGTATTAGAAATATATACAAGATTGGAGCAGTTTTAAAATTCTCATTACTACTGAAAAGTTATAAATTGTAAAAATTGTTTTCACAAATTGTTGTGCAAAAGTAGTTAAAAGTATTCAAATGCTATTTATTTACTTTTTAATGTTAAATTCCTTGTTAACAAATTGTTATTGGATATAACAATACAATGTATTAATGTTAACAGATGCTCTTGCTGACATATTATTACCACAATTAAATAATGCTGCCTGAATATATGTGAGATTCCAAATTCTGACTGAACGTAACAGCTCATCACAGCTTGTTAAAGCACTCTTCTGACAATTTGAGTTCAAGTGGTAGTAGGTCGCTGAGGCTAAAGGTGTGTACAGCATCTTTCCTTTTAACTCTAGGCCGGTGTTACTGTGGTGCACCACATCCCTTAAAATATTGATCAAAGCTGTCAAAATGCCAGCAGGTGGGATGAAGCAAGCAGTGTGCACAGGATTGGCTCATAAAGTCAACTGGAGTTCTAGGTTCATAGCATGCGACCTTGCCTGTTGTTTGTTTGCCCACCACTACAATCATGGTACCCTGCAAAGCACTATCTGCTGTATTATGCAGCACTTAGCTGGGCAGAGAGCATTGATTCGTCTCCTCAGGAAACACTACTGAGAAAGTCTTCAAGCCTCCTGCACAGGCAAAGTTGCTAATTCCACAGCTGTGCAAAGCTAGGCTCTAGCCAGGCGACTTAAAGCATATAACTGACACCATGGGGTGAAGCTTTGTATCGCTTCCTGTGTGGATGCTACAGCAGAGAGTGTTAATTGGTCAGCCTGTGATGTGAGATACATACCCTGTCTTATCAGTTCTTGAATGCTTACTGGAGAAAGCCAACCTATAGCACAACAGCCTGTGATCACTCAGGGACTGACCTTTCTGGCTAGCGAAAGAAATTCAAAGTTCTTCCAATCATCCATCAATAAAAAATGTTTGAGCATAAAGTTCTTTTAAAGCTCTTATCAAGAGGACAGCTTACCAATACTTCCTCCACTTTTGTGACCTATTTTGATTGTCTGATGCTAGTGAGCAAAAATAAATCAGTCTTTTTAAGGAGGTCATCTTAAATATTCCTGCTTTTCTTTTTAAGAAGTTAACCAGTGCACAAACTGCTTATAGTTTGCACATTTGTCATCTTATCCGGTCCCTGTTTATATTTTAACACATGGAAACCTGCTATCTTAGCTCCAGTAGGTAAAATAAAAATCTGCCTATTTGTTCCAGAGTCTGTACAGATTAAAGTAATGAAGACAGAGAGGCAGAAAGCTTCATCATTAACTTTGAGTGTTGTCTGGACATGATTTCCTCAGAAACAGGTCTCTAGAGACTTACAACTGAAAACATTGGATAAATATATCAGGTCTCTACAACTCCAGCTTTGATTTAAAGTTACTTCTCACCTCCTTATTCATGTCAGAAATAGGAACCCTTTAGATTTATATTTGGTTAAGTTCCCAGTGGGTATCTAACCCTTTCCTTTCTAATGATAAAGAAATGTCACAGTGAGTTTTGGGATTCTTTCACTTAGCTCTCGAAAAACAGGAGACCTATGAGCACACAGCATCGCCCTCAATGATTACTCATAAATTGATGCGATACATTTGCGAATGAGGGATGAAAGTAACTACTTAAAGTTGTTGTTAATACCTTGTGTTTTTCAATGACTTACTAGATATAATCATCCCTTGTGGAATTATGTCAACTGTGTCAAATCAATAGTTTATTGAGAACCACAAAATGTGTTAAAAAGCAAGCTAACACAGTAATATGAGACATATTTTGCTTTATAAGTTAAATAAATCAAATGACGTATTTAGATTTAAGCACCTGTCAATGCCAATGGTGGCAGCTTTCCAGTGGTTGATTTCTGCACTCGTATTTTGTAATGGAAATAATAAAAAATGTCAATTGCAATGAAAATGTAACAATGTTGCCTTCACTATTTTAATTCTGTTAAATGTAATTGAACTCTGTTTAACAAGGGCAGGCAGCAGCACGGCAATGTTACTGTACTCATAATCCAGGCCCTAGATTAATGTTCTCAGGACATTGGTTTTAGTTTCATAATGGTAGATAGTAAAAGTTGAATTTAATAAGGATCTGGAATGAAGTGTGAGTCCAATGATGACTATATAACCACTGCTGAGTGTTTTATAAAAAAATCTTATTTATTAATGTCCTTTGGAAAAGGAAATCTGCTGACGTTACCTGGCCTGGCATAAATGTGACTCTGGATTCTCAACAATGTGGATATCACTTAACTGCCCTCAGGAAGCAAATCAGGTCAGGCAATTACGGATGGACAATAAATGCTGATCTAGCAAGGGACACCCATGTCCTGTGAATGAATAAAAAGGAATTGTCAGCGAAGAATATAACTGTTGCTAAACTGGTGCAAATGCTCTATCTAAATATTGCATTCCAAGGCTTACCTGACATTAGAGTTCCAGCAATTTATTCTGCACCTGAGCATTAAATCAACTGCAGTCTGGACCATAATAATTTATCAAATCTTGGAACATCTCGAAGAAAGTCTTTAATGTTATACAAAGCTTCAGAAGTGTGATTGTAATTTACAGCCATGTACTAGTCATCTTTTACCACAGTTTGATGAAAGTCATTGTGCTACCTTTTATTTGTTAATGCAGAAGTTGCTGGTAATGTCAGCATTTCTTGCCTGTTCTTAATTGCCATTGAGAAGGTTGTAGTGAGCTACCTTCTTGAACTACTGCAGTCCATGTGCTGTAAGTAGACCCATAATGCTGTTAGGGAATGAATTTCATGATTTTTACTCAGAATATCAATGTTGATAGATTTACAAATTGGTAGTGTTATGTAACTTGGTGGAGAACTTGTAGGTGATAGTGTTCCCATCCATTGACTGCCCTTGCTCCTTGGGAGGGTAAGGTCTCAGGTTTAGAAGGTGCTGTTGAACGAGAATTAATGAATTATTGCACTGCAACTTATGGATGGTACACACTGATGCCACAGTGCATTGGTGATGAAAGAATTAAATATTGAGTGTGAAGTTTATGGTGACAAGCAAGCAAGCTATCTTGTCCTGGATGGTGTAAAATTTCTTCAGTGTTGTTAGAATTGCAGTCACCCAGGGAACTTAGGAGCATTCCTTCACACTCTTCACTTGAATGTGCAACCAAAATTAGCTTCTGTAAGGATATGGTGATTTTCAGGAACATAACCATTGTATTAGTCATCAACTACTTGTACTTAAAGCAAATCCTGTGTGTTTCAACTTCTTTAGCATTAACCTTCAGCAAGACAATGCAGGTATTATAAGAATTTGACAAACATGTTTCCTCTTTTCTCTTTATTTTTCAAACCATTCGTCATAGATTCATACAGCACAGAAACAGACCATTCAGTCCAATCAGTCCATGCTGAAGATAATCCCAAAATATGCTAGTCCCACTTGCCTGCTCTGGCCCATTACCCTCCAAACCTTTCCTATTCATGTATCTATCCAAATGTCTTTTAAATGTTGTAATTATACTCCCATCCACCATTTTCTCAGGAAGTTCATTCCAAACGTGAACCACCATCTGTGTAAAAACTTTGTCCCTCATGTTTTTTTTTTAAACCTCTCTCCTCTCACCTCAAAAAATGTGCCCCCTAATCTTGAAATCTTCCATCCCAGGGAAAAGACAACTGCTATTAACTCTATTTATACTCCTTATTATTTTATAAACCTTCAAAAGAGTTTTAAGAGTAACAAAAAGACGGGGTACTGGGCTAATGGTCGGATACTTGGTAGTATGGATGCGCAGAGGGATCTTGGTGTCCATGTACACAGATCTCTGAAAGTTGCCACCCAGGTAAATAGTGCTGTGAAGAAGGCATATGGCATACTGACTTTTATTGGTAGAGGAATTGAGTTCCGGAGCCCTGAGGTCATGTTGCAGTTGTATAAGACTCAGATGCAGCCACATCTGGAGTATTGTGTGCAGTTTTGGTCGCCATACTATAGGAAGGATGTGGAGGCTGCCAGTAGCAGTGGTGGACTCTCCCTCTTTATGGGCATTTAAACGGGCATTGGATAGGCACATGGAGGATAGTGGGCTAGTGTAGGTGAGGTGGGCTTGGATCGGCGCAACATCGAGGGCCAAAGGGCCTGTACTGCGCTGTATTTTTCTATGTTCTATGTTCTATAAGGTCTCCTCTCAACCTTCTTTGCTCCAGTTCCAGCCTATTCGGCCTTCTCCAAGCTAATGAGATTTCATTCATGCAGAGACCAGCTAAAATAATCGCATCTACCACGAGCTTAGTCATTTCTATCTTTTTGTCAACATTAACATTGAAAGGAAAATATATTCCATATTGCTTTAATTCTGTGTCATCCAGAGCCATACAACAACACAAGTATTTTTGATCAATAGAAGTAAAATCAGTCTTATGTTAAATTGCAATTTGTATAAACAACGATAATATTTCAACTGGAATCTTCCAATATTAAGTAGCAGAAGATATGATGGAGGACGTAATAAGTTAATCATAAACAGCTGTGTGATGCAATAGAAAAATGCTAAAAAACTTAGAGGTCAAAAATATAAAATACCATTAAATGTCTTACACCAATGTTAATCTTAATGCTATTTCTAATATAAGCAAACATTTAAAATAAATTATCCACACTTACTTGAGTAACTGTCCAGCCCTGAACCTACTGCCCTACATGAATTTGACAAGAGGCCCCATATGGTGATACAAATGACCCTTTGTGAAGACAAATAAAAATGAATTTGATCCACATCTCAACCTATCATTTCTCGCCTGTTTGAAGGCTGTTTCCACATTTTCAGTGATTGCCCTTTAGAAGTTAGTCTTTGTTAAATTATTTAAACACTTTTCTGTCCACTATTTGAAGCCTAGACCAGCACAGGCTAAAGCAGCTGTGTTCTTTACATTGATTCAAACAGTATATTGCAAAAGGTACTATTTATTGTACATGTACAAGCTAAATTTATTTTAGAGTAATAGTGACTTAGCATAAATTTTAACAGAATAAACTTTCTGACTAATTGTTTTATTCGTTTCAATTTAAGTACAAACAATGTTCACTTTGAAAAATACATTGACGGATGTTTCTAGTATATTTATCAGATGTGCCCATACCTAGAAATGACCTTTCTTGTGAATTTAAGACTAATTCGCAAACCAATAGGTTAATCTGGTATGGAAGTGCAGGAATTTGGCAGCATGGGCTATCAATGGACTCCCGCCACAATCCTCTTACACCAGCCACTCAGTTAGGAACTTAGTGCCTTTGGACAGTGGACCATTCCCATACCATGCTCCTAGGAGTCTGCAGGAAACTCTGTAAAAATTTGCATGTTATGTACTCCTTATACTTAGTCTCCAGTCTCTGTTGATGTTTCCACTAAATATTGGTTGTTCTGTTTTCACAACAACAGTTTCAACAATTGTCGGTCTTGAATCCATACTCTTTACCCAACTGAAGAAATGGGAGCTCTCTCAAATGATGATGGTGATCCAAGTTTCTCAAATATTTTTATTTTTGGACTTTTTACTTTATCATAGTCTTCCACTGTAATGTGATGTCTTATTTTTCAGACAACAACGGAGCTGATGTTCACAGTTTTCTCCTCTTTGACATTTTAAGCACCTCTTTAACCCGGGAATAAATCAGTTTTGCAATGGTGATCATGTATGACTCAATAGATCTAAATTAATGTCATAATATTTCTTCAGAAGTTCTTTCATAGTTCAAACTCCTCCTTTTATTTCACCATTTGCTTGCTAGTAATGAGGTGAACTTGTTACATTAATGAACTTGTATTCTATACAATTGTCCAACTTGCTCATTTTTAAATTGTGGTCCATTATCGAATATAATCATCTCAGAAATACTGTGAGTTGAATAACCTATTTTAGTGATTTCATCACTGTGTTCACTCTGCAAATTTACTGATGAAGGGCTTGTGCCTGAAATGTCGATTCTCCTGCTCCTTGGATGCTGCCTGACCTGCTGTGCTTTTCCAGCACCACACTCTCAACTCTGATCTTCAGCATTTGCAGTCCTCACTTTCTCCATCTTGAATCATACCTGGTAACATTATCAATATATACCCTTTAAACTCAAATAATTCTATTCGGAACCTTTCTTGATGGAAATGATAACATGTAAAAACTCATTCTATTCCTAACTGTTGATAGCAGAGTTTCATATTCAAAGTTTGGGAGAAGATTTGTAGCTCGGGTGCTTGTTGTTGTGGTTCTGTTCGCCGAGCTTGTCCCAGTCGAATTCATGTTGCTTGTTGTCTGCGTGTGTGGCTACTAGGGATAGCTGGTCGTGTCGTTTCGTGGCTAGTTGATGTTCGTGGATGCGGATCGTTAGCTGTCTTCCTGTTTGTCCTATATAGTGTTTTGTGCAGTCCTTGCATGGGATTTTGTACACTACATTAGTTTTGCTCATGCTGGGTATCAGGTCCTTCGTTCTGGTGAGTTGTTGTCTGAGCGTGGCTGTTGGTTTGTGTGCTGTTATAAGTCCTAGTGGTCGCAGTAGTTTTATATGTTGGACATAGTCAAATAAGTAATCCTGGTCAGGAACTGCATTTGGCTCTTGCTCAACATGTTAATATTTTGAGATGATCTCGATATAGTCCTTAAAGACTGTCATTTCCAAAATCTTTAGGTGTTACAAATCTTCCAGTAAAGACTAACAAATTTTCTGTAAGTGTTAGATGCTTCTGTTGATCAAAGTATGATCTTAATATAGGGATATATGCTGGCCATTCAGAGGGATGATGTCATCTAGTCTGGAGACATTCCCCATATCTGTGTTAAGCTTCTCTAATCTCTTCCAATTGTTTTTCTTGATGGTCATAAGTATTTTGGTACCAATGCTGTCTATGCTTCTACTGTTGTTCCAAAACTTAAATCTTGTTTTTCAGCCTCTTCATAAGGTATTCTTGATCAAGGAGCTGTCATTGTTTGACACTTCCCCATACATACTCTGTTGTTGAGCTGAATGCCCTCAAACACAATTTGAAGTACTGAATGTGAGGTAAATTTTATAATTTTCTTAACATTGAGAAGAGAAACCAATGGCTTGTGATCTATTTTAATTTTAAATCATCCCCATAACAGTCTAAGAACTTTTGACACACACTTTGCCACTATAGCTCCTCCTCTAATTGTAGCCTATCTTTTCTCTGTTTCAGTTCGAGATCCTAAGTGTAATGTACTGGCTGTTTTTCCACCTTCCTGGATTTGGAGCAGCAGAGCTCCCAAACCTGTGCACGACATATCCACAGAAAATATTGTTGGTAACTGTGGATTATAGTGTGCAAAAAGTATGGATATTAATGTGCATATTTCAAAATTGGTTAACCATTTCTTAATTCTGACGAAAGAATTGCTCTGATCAATATTCCAGAATGGTTGTTTGGCTTGTCTCAATAGATCTCTCAACTGGCCGTTAAATCCTGACAGATTAAGAATGAATTTTACGGCTTGGATGATTATTTTTAGAAATCTTTGTAACTCTGTTATATTCCACAGAACCAAGGAGCCACTTAAAAGTCATGGCACAGAAAGGGGGCCATTGTACCGATACCAGCTGAATAAACTTGTCACCCATCTACATCCCACCTTCCAGCAACTTGTCTGCAGCTTTGCAGGTTGCAGTATTTCAGGCACAGATGCAGGTTCTTTTAATGAATTGATGGTTTCCACCTCAAGAACCAAACTCAGCAAAAGACTTCAAAGGCTCACCATCGTCTGGGTGAAAAGGATTCTCCACATGATCCCTCTTCTACTGAAATCTGTGCCTCCTCACCTTCAATCAGTGCCACATTAATCTTTGCAGAATTCTTGGATCATCTTTATTTTCTGAGGATCAATGTTATTCCTGTGGCTTGTACTACACGACCGAAGAGTTTGATCACAGACTTTGTAAATGTATACTTTTTGCTTAGTCTGCATCTACAATGATTTTAGAACCTGCCTAATTGTAAGATTGTGCTCCAATTCCAATTTATTCCAATACTCTACTCCTGAAACTTGCAGTTTGATTTGAAGTTGTTCTGTTCTAACCATTTTAATTTGTCAGGTATTATCCTTACACCTTCTCCAGTGTCTAAATTAAACTCAATATGATGTCACTCTACGTCAAGATTGACTAACTAGTATTTGTTGCCTGGAGCATTGATATCTCCGAGGGTGTCTAGAGTCTGTGACTGTTCCTGGATCTGATTACACTTAAAACTCTGTAGCCTTTTACTTCTACCACAGACTGTCTTCAGATAGCAGCAGTTTTTAAAATGACCAAATTTACGTTTGTTGTGGCATTCAGCTCCCCCTACTGGGCAGTCAACACACTTATCTGGCTTTTTCTGCTATATTAAAAGCATTCAAGATGGCCTATGAATCTGCACAAGCTATCAGTTAATATTGCTTCTACATTTCAATCCACCTAATTAACTGCACTGCCTTGATTGTAATAAGTCAGATAAATCATTATGCAGCTCTATATTGTTTCATCCTGTAGAATGCCATGTGTACAATTTTCTGCCAACTTGGGAAAGGTCTTTGATAAAAGAATCAATGAACTCCCCTGATATTTGCCATTGTTAAATTTAGTCCATTCAATGATCAGGTTCTTGTGGATGCTAAAATGTACATTGAAAACTTACAGGACTTTGGAGAACAATGACAAACTGGGCACTACCTTAGACAATGCTCTATATGATATGGTGCTAAGGATGGGTAAGATCTTTGAGGGGAAAGTGAGGACTGCAGATGCTGGAGATCAGAGCTGAAAATGTGTTGCTGGAAAAGCGCAGCAGGTCAGGCAGCATCCAAGGAGCAGGAGAATCGACGTTTCGGGCATGAGCCCTTCTTCAGGAATGAGGAAAGTGTGTCCAGCAGGCTAAGATAAAAGGTAGGGAGGAGGGACTTGGGGGAGGGGTAGCGAGTCTGTTTGAGAACGTGGCTGAAGAGCTTCTGGGCAGAGGAGATGACCTGGGGTGTGCAGTGAGAGAGGGACTCACTGAAATCCTTGTAGAGGGTGGAAGAGAGCTTCTTCAAAGAAGGCATTCTTGCAAGAGGATTCGCAGTAGGTTAAAATCTTTGAGGGGAAAGTGAGGACTGCAGATGCTGGAGATCAGAGCTGAAAATGTGTTGCTAGAAAAGCGCAGCAGGTCAGGCAGCATCCAAGGAGCAGGAGAATCGACGTTTCGGGCATGAGCCCTTCTTCAGGAATGAGGAAAGTGTGTCCAGCAGGCTAAGATAAAAGGTAGGGAGGAGGGACAGACTCGCTACCCCTCCCCCAAGTCCCTCCTCCCTATCTTTTATCTTAGCCTGCTGGACACACTTTCCTCATTCCTGAAGAAGGGCTCATGCCCGAAACGTCGATTCTCCTGCTCCTTGGCTGCTGCCTGACCTGCTGCGCTTTTCCAGCAACACATTTTCAGCTAAGGATGGGTAACCTGTGTAGCTTCATTTTTGTACCTGCATTAACAATGACAATCAATCAGACAGGCAACGCCTGCCAATAAGGCAGCTACACATATCAGCTTCTATTTTCAATGAAGTGTTACCAGTGTAACCATGAATCCACTTGAAACTTTTCATTTTCATTTCCCTCACACTATGTGTTCTGTGAAAGGCAAGTGGTGGCTGACAGAAATTGACCAGGAGCACAGCTGGGCTTTACATATGGCACTGGGAGTGGAAATCCCAGCTGTGAAGAGTATATCTGCTGCCAGTGAACACAAGGTAGTGTGCGCAGAAGCTTGGTCCGCAGCTTATGAGGTGAACTGTGTAGAGTTGTGGGAGAAGACTCACTGGAGCTCACAGAGTGAAGCTCATCATAGAACTCTCTGAAATTGACAATCAGCCAACTTTTGGTAAAGTTCAGCCCAAGGTTCCTGTGAAGCTCGGGAATGAGGCTGCTCGATACCCTGCTGCTCTGTTGGTGTTTTCCGTGCTAGTCTCGGATTCAGCTCCTCAGTTCATACTCCTGATGAGCGGTAAGTGTACATTTTTATTGTCCTTCCGTTTTGATCTGCAGTTGAAGTATTTCTATGATTTACAGCCATAACAGCCTTTCCTTCAATGTTGGGTTTTCCTTTGATGCCCTCAGCTGTCCCCCCTCTCACAAGTCCCCATTCCAAATGTACCCGTCTCCAGTATTATGGCAGGGCAATGGACGCTCATGGAGAATTCAAGCCTTGGCACTGGCCCTTCAATGCAACTTCCTTCACTAACCAGGAATTGTTAAATAAACTCAGGACCTGATGTATCCATGTCATTTCCGAAGATATGTAGCTGGCCTCCCACCACAGTAATGAACTGGGCCTAATTTAATAAATGAGGGTAATTCAGCCTGGGTAATTTGCCTTTATTTCATTGAGAGGGGAGGGGCATGTGGGGGTGGGGGAGCATTAGGAGGCATTTTAGTCATTCCCTTAATCCAATTTCAGACTGCACGTAATAGAGGGAAGGTTTACATGATGAGAAAATACAAGCCAGACGTTCAGAGAATCCAGGAGGGTGCTGAAATAAAGGAAAATGAAGATAGCACAAATGTAATGGGCTAGAAGTTGGTTAATTTCACTTTTTGAGCACAGATGCATGATTCACCACCACTCACAGTTGCCAGTTTGGATTGAGGTAGGCACTCATAAGCTTCATGTACCCATTTCTTCTGTCCAAAATATTTGTGCCCTTGGTACAACCAAACACTCTGCGGCATCATCAAACAACAGAAGAGCCAGGCAGTATTATCTGGACACCACAAAGCACAGCCATCCCACCTTTCTGAAGGGCAAGCTGAATTTTCTAAAAGGCAGCTACATTTAACAATATTGCTGCAATGCCAACTATTGCAAGATGAACAACAAGCAGACCGAGAATATATTGTGTCAAATGCATACTGAAGGCATTAGTGATCAGGAGAGACACCTGATTTAATTGCAGGTGGGGGCAGGAATGAGTGTGGGCAGGATTTGAACGTTGTGTTCCAAATGAATAGCACTACTCCCACAGCTTCACAAGCGCAATGCAATTTTCAGTGGGAGCTTGGATGGTATTAATGGCTTTTGAAAACTGCCACACCCCAATTAAGTGCCTCTGAGATTAGTAGAGGGATTGGAGAGGTTTTTCTCCATCAGTTTCAGATTTTTCATCAGAACACTGGGAAGAATGAAAAATGTAGTGTCTCCCGAGGAGGTGAGAGATGATTGTGGTGTCCCCTCATGAACTGTTTTGATTCCCTCAGCCCTTTTATGGCCACCATTGATAGCTGGATGAGGCCATGGCTGGACATGGCTGGTATCGAGCCCATCCATCAGTCACATTGAAGGCTTCTTACGACATGGAATCTCACTCTTTCTGTGCATGTCAGTTTCACTGCTCCTGCATGCTTTGTGATACATTTGCAAAACTGCAGATCATTTCCAGGAAATTTCCAGAAGTAAAGCACAATTTTAGAACAGGGGAAGTGCAAGTGTTCATATACATAATGAGATCTCACAATATGGCACCCACCATCATGAGAAAAGTTACCTGCATTTGATATGATACCTCCATCGGAGAAGGTACTTGGTGAACTAACTAATCCAACAATGCCACAACTTGTCTATGCCAATGGACGTTCTGTTGTGCTTGAATGTATAAAAGGCAGAGGCATTATTGTCATATAAAATCAGTTACCATGACTGAAGAAGTCGACGTTACAGCTTACAGAGATAAGCCTGCAGGTAGAATAACTGTCAGAAGCATAGGGATCCTGCAAGTTACACTGCAATGCATGGCACATAAGACAGCTGAAACTGTGTCTGTAGATTGCAAAACCCAACTTCACTTTTGAGCCTGTATATGTGTATTGACCTCCTCATCAATGGAAGACTTGGAGGAGCTCACTAACCTTCTGAAAGAATAATTCATCTAGAAGCAAACAGCTGTCCAAACATTGGTCCAAGGAACAAAGGTAACTAGTAGAAGGCTTTGAGCTTCCCAGAATCATGATGAAACAGGTGAAAATAACTCTAGTGACATCATATACATTTGCATAATAGAGCCATTTAATATTGTCAGCATTGTGGAAATCTGGTGGAAGCATTCACCCCACTATCTCCTAAAGCAGAACAGTCAGTGCCAATGACAGAGATAGTGCAGAGTGAGCAGCAATCCTTCAATGAAATGGCTAAAGGCCGAAAACTATTTTACTTAAATAGTCAAACAGCCACAATGGATTACCGAAGATGTCCAGCCTGAGGGACAATAACCTGAGGGAAATATGCTGCGGACCAACATTCACAGATCCAGGACATAGTCAAGAAGAAGGACATACCTTGTCGAAAGATTAGGATCCTGCATAATTAGGGACCGCCTCTTCCAGCTAAAAAGTCATTGCTTGATCCAGGATACTGCAAGAAAGTAGATTTTTATTTAAACAGACCAGCTCTTTTCTAAGAAAGAAACTCAGGAGATTAAAGATCCTCAAGTTAAGGTAACAGACTTGCAACAATATCAATAAAGAGCAATGTCTCCTGCTCAGTATATTCAAGAGATAACAAAATCCTTCAGTGCAGAGAATATCCATATATCAGACCCAGATTATTAGTCCTCTAACAAGAGATCTAAGAGTATAAGGTATTGGTTTTGAAAGTATCATGTGCATGCTACATTGACTTGACCCATTCTACCGAGGTGCCCCATAAATCTGTGGATGGAGTTAATGGCCTGAGTCTTATTTAAGAGTGGAATGACTAAGTTTATAGTGAGAAATAAGGCAGAATTCCAGGAGCCAGTCACAGTCAGTCCTGCGGCTCTAGTCCAGAAAGTATGGCTAATACAATCGGGATATGTGTAGGTTTCAGTCAGGAGTCTGGGTGCTTCTTGTCCACGGCTGTCTTGTTAGGGTGTTCAAGATAGAGGGGGAGTGTGGTTGGGTCCCATGAGAGAAACTAGTGGCAAGTGGAATGGTGTGGGTATGGCGTATGGCCACTGCCATGGGACAGAGAATTGGGAAACTATTCATGGGAGTTTGGGTCAGCATGTTGGAAGGGAAGGAGGATGACAATTGTGAAGGAGGCAAACGTATCTGTAGGGGGTGAATATGACAAAGGATGGATGGGAATGGGGGTCATTTAGCAGGGTTTCAAGGGGGAGACATCATGCTTAGTGACATTATATGCCAGAGGTTTATAATATTGGTCAAGTGTGGACTCATATGGACTGGTTCGGTGGAACCTGAGGATTTGAGAATCATAAGGGATTCATGGGAAGGGATACCATGAAAGGATTCTGGGTGATTGAGGTCTCACAAGTAGATGTGAAACCTGGAAGCCACTGGCCGAAGAGTTTTCACTGTTGTTTTCCATTTTGCTAGAAATCAAAAGTAAGGTCAAGGAGTAAGTCAAGGAAAATAGCCAGGGCCAGAATACTAATCAAATAACATTTGGATGGCGTTGAGCTTTTTGAGTGTTGTTGCTGCAATAACAATCCAGACAAGTGGAAAACATTCTTGAATTGTGCTTCGAAATGGTGAACAAGCTTTTGGGAGTCAGGAGCTGAGTTACCTGCAGTGGAATTCCAAGTGCAGCATTTATATAGCTGCTCTAGTTCAGATTCTAGTCAGTGATAATCCAGGGATTTTGATGGTTTTAGCATTGACAATGTTGGACCAAGGCTGTAATGAGGTCAGGAACTGCTTGATGCTCACCTAATCTAAATTAAGTATCAGTGTGCAGGTCATTTTTGAATACGTGCTGCTTGATATCAATTTTAATGACACCATCCATCACTTTGCTGATGGTTGAGAGTAGGCTGATGGGTGGTAATTGGCCCAGTTGGATTTTTCCTGCATTTTGTGGACAAAACACATACTTGTGCACATTTCCACAATGCTAGGTAGATGCAAATATTATAAATACATTGGAAAATCTAGATTAGGGGCATGATTAGTTCTGGAAGATAAGTCCTCAGTACTTTGCCAGAGTATTGTCATACATTACAGTATTCAATGCCTTCAGTGAGTTCTCGATGTCAGGTGGAGTGAATCTAATTAACCGAAGGCAGGCACAAACACAAAAACAGAATTTGCTGAAAAATCTTCGCAAATCTGCCAGCATCTGTGGTGAGAAAGTAGAGTTAATGTTTTGAGTCCAGTGGGCCTTCTGCAGAACTGATTATAGCTCCGAACAGGTTGGTATTTATGTTGAAAATTGGGGGTGGGGAGGGTGGGCTGGTGGGAGGGGTTGAGGACTAAATGTTATGTGGTGATGGACCCCAGAGAGAACAGTTGGACAGACAAGGGAATAGGTCTGGGAGAATCAATAGCTGCTACAGTTGGATTTTTCCTGCATTTTGTGGACAAAACACATACTTGTGCACATTTCCACAATGCTAGGTAGATCCCCTGCCTTCCACTCCATTGTTAGCATGTATACCAAACTTTCCCTTGCTACAATCAATTCTGAAGAAGGGTTACTGGACCTGAAAAGTTAATTCTGCTTTCTCTCCACAGATGTTGCCAAACGTGCTGAGATTTTCCAGAAATTTCTATTTTTCTTCTGATTCCCAGCATCCACAGTTCATTGGTTTGTTTATTTAGCTGAAGACTGATTCCTTGGATGCTGCGGTCCTCAGGAAGAGACTGAGATCAATCATCCAGTTAACACTTCAGTTAGTTCATACCTTTCTTTAGAATGAACTTTCCCTAAAAGTTGGCATTTGACATAAATTTGAAAATAAATACCACTTGAATGCCACAAAATTTCATACAGAATTTCATACTGTATATTGTAAGGTAAAATCAATGTCAGGCTGAAGCATTAGACATATCGTGTAACTGGGAATTGTATTGGTTTTAATAGATAACCAAATTAGGCTTGTGTAAAATGGAAAACAAATTTGTTGCATCCCATTTTCTCTTACTCTCCAAGTATGATATCACCCATTTTGATCTTCTCTTTCAGGAAGCTAACAGATTAGTGGGATTGAGAAAGAGGCGGAAAGGCAAAAGAATTTGAACTTGATGTTCTGTATCGGTCCTCAACCTCACATTCACACATGAAAGGCGTTCTGTTAACTGAATCCATAGCTTGAAAACCAGATGTACCTGCTCATAAACAAACTATTTAAACATCAAGATTGTCATTAAAGAAAAAGGAAGTCTGCAATTGAGTTGGCCAACACTTGCATATCGAGTTTTTTTTTCCATTGACAGGACAGGCAAAGCAAAGTGCAACGTTATATCAAAATTGAGCTTTGCTTCTCTGTAGGAATCTGTGATCATACGTATTGGACAATAATGTCTGGAGTAAATATGGTAAGGTTGCATGAGCAGTACGACTTTTTGCAGTACATCTGTTCCATAGACAAGGGATTGCTACTTGCCTTGCATGCAGACAAGAGCTGACTGAGCTTTTTTTTAGCAAAGCTGGATAATAGTTGCTTGAGACATGAAAACAATTAAGAAATATGCATTGATCTTGCTAAGAATTGGAAACAGAGCTTTAGAATTTCCTGAAAAAAAATTATCTTAATATAGTGACAGAATGGTTTTGAATCAATTTTGTTGAGAATATTTACTCAGATTTTCTGATGTAATACTGCTATGAACTGGTTCCTTCAATTGCTTATGTTTTTTCAAAGATGTTGCTAACCAGCAAAGGATAAATTTGTGAACTTAGCTTCCAAGAGCAGGAAGGACATAGCAAGGGTCAGTGTTGGGACCACAACTTTTCTTTTTACCCATTAACGAGGGCATTACACATCGATGAGGTAACTGAGGGCATTCTGGCTAAGTTTGCAGATGATACAAAGATAGGTAGAGGGACAGGCAGTATTGAGGAGCTGGGGAGGCTGCAGAAAGAATTGGACAGGCTAGGAGAGTGGACAAAGAGGCCACAGTTGAAATACAACGTGGGAAAGTGTGAGGTCATGCACTTTGGTAAAAATAATAGAAGCATGGACTATTTTCTGAATGGGGAGAGAATTCAGAAATCCAAAGTGCAAAGAGACTTGGTAGTTCTAGTCCAGGATTCTCTCAAGGTAAACTTGCAGGTGGAGTCAGTAGTTAGAAAGGCAAATGCAATGTTGGAATTTATTTTGAGAGGGCTTGAATATAGAAACAGGAATATACGTCTGAGGCTCTATAAGGCTCTGGTCAGACCACATTTAGAGTATTGTGCACAGTTTTGGGCCCTGTATTTCAGGATAGATGTACTGGCTCTGGAGTATGTTCAGAGGATATTCACAAGAATGGTCCGAGAAATGAAAAACTCAACCTATGAGGAACATTTGAGGACTCTGGGTTTACATGCGATGGAGTTTAGAAGATGTGGGGGCATCTAATTGAAACTTACAGAATACTGAATGACCTGGTTAGAGTGGATGTTGGGATGATGCTTCCATTGGTAGAAGAGACTAGGACTCGAGAGCACAGCCTTAGAGTACAATCATAGATAGAATCATAGAATCCCTACGGTGTGAAAACAAGCCAATCAGCCCAACTAGTCCACAGCGACCCTCCTAAAAGCATCCCACCCAGATTCATTCCCCTACATTTCCCCTGACTAATGCACCCAACTTACACATCCCTGAACACTACAGGCAATCTAGCATGGCCAATTCACCTGACTTGCACATCTTTGGACTGTGGGAGGAAACTGGAGCAAGTGCAAAACCTGCACCCACACCTCCTCCCTCACCTCCATCCAAGGCCCTAAAGGAGCCTTCCACATCCATCAAAGTTTTACTTGCACATCCACCAATATCACTTATTGTATCCGTTTCTCCCGATGCGGTCTCCTCTACATTGGGGAGACTGGATGCCTCCTAGCAGAACGCTTTAGGGAACAATCAACTACACCGCCCTGTGACCCAACATTTCAACTCTCCCTCCCACTCTGCTGAGGACATGGAGGTCCTGGGCCGCCTTCACCGCCGCTCCCTCACCACCAGACGCCTGGCGGAAGAATGCCTCATCTTTCACCTCGGAACCCTTCAACCCCAGGGCATCAATGTGGACTTCAACAGTTTACTCATTTCCCCTTCCCCCACCTCACCCTAGTTCTAAACTTCCAGCTCAGCACTGTCCCCATGACTTGTCCTACCTGCCTATCTTCTTTTCCACCTATCCATTCCACCCTCCTCCCCGACCTATTACCTTCATCCCCTTCCCCACTCACCTATTGTACTCTATGCTACTTTCTCCCCATCCCTACCCTCCTATCATTTATCTCTCCACCCTTCAGGCTCTCTACCTGTATTCCTGATAAAGGGCTTTTGCCCGAAACGTCGATTTTACTGCTCCTTGAATGCTGCCTGAACTGCTGTGCTCTTCCAGCACCACTAATCCAGAAACAGGGAAAATGTGCAAACACCACACAGGCAATCATCCAAGTCCTGGTTCCTGCCACTCTGAGCCACTGTGCAGTAAAGGGAACACCTTTTAGAATGGAGGTAAGGAGAAACGCCTTCAGACAGAGAGTGGTGAATTTATGGAATGTACTGCCACAGAAGGCTGTGGAGGCCAGGTCATTGAGTATATATAAGACGGAGGTAGATAGGTTCTTGATTGTCAAGGGGATCAAAGGTTAAGGGGAGAAAATGGGAGAATGAGTTTGAGAAACCCTTTCAGCCAATTGATGGCAGAGCAGACTTGATGGGCTGAATGGACTAATTTCTGCTCCTATGTCTTGTGGTCTTAAGGCTATCAAACAATTTCAGATGCTCTAGAAATCATAAATCACTGTAGCTATTTACTTTAAATATTGAAGGGGAAAATGGGGCAAAAAGTGATGAATACATCACATCAATGAATTGAGAATAGTAAAGCATTAGTATCAAAATAGCTATGCATGCTGCTATAGCAACCTCCATCTCTGTGTTTTGAATCTGAGTTGTAAACCTCTAACTCAAATGCGTTCCATCATCTGATAGCAATACTGTGCTGGACCAAGTGTGGCTGCAGTTGAAATTTTGCTCTCCTGCAGACCTCCCCTCCCCATCTTTGTCACAATCTAATATAAAAACACAATTATCTATTCGCAAATGTGAAATGATTGAGAGGAATAATTGCATTGCAATGTTGCCATATTTGACAATTACCTGGTTGGTGTGGGTTGAATGGTCTGTTTCTGCGCTGTATGATTCTATGACTCTAATTATTGTGTTGTTTAGGAAGGTCTCTTTTTAGACCTTGGAGATAAAAGCTGTCTATTAATTATCCGACAAGTTGTTGACATTTTTTTCCTTCATGTGATGTGGGCATCACTGGCAAGGCCAGTATTTATTGCCTATCCCTAATTACCCTTGAAATGAATGGCATGCTGGGCTGTGTCATAGGACAGTTAAGAGTGAACAATGTTGTAGTGGATCTGGTGTTAAATGTTGGCCTGAAATGTTACATCTAAAGCAAAGTTCTACACATGCTGGAAATCAGAAATAAAAACAGAAGGTTCAGAAGAAACTCAACAAGTCTGGCAGCATCTATGGTGAGATAAACAGACTCTCAAACGAAAAAAATCAAAGATATGTGGATGCTGGAAATTTGAAACAAAAACTAAAATTGCAGAACTCAGGGTTCTAAAGAAGGTTCAGTGGACCCAAGAATTGAAACTAGGGACAACAGCTTATCCTTGGGTTCGCATAGATTTAGAGTCATAGAGTCATAGAGATGTACAGCATGGAAACAGACCCTTCGGTCCAACCCGTCCATGCCGACCAGATATCCCAACCCAATCTAGTCCCACCTGCCAGCACCCGGCCCACATCCCTCCAAACCCTTCCTATTCATATACCCATCCAAATGCCTCTTAAATGTTGCAATTGTACCAGCCTCCACCACATCCTCTGGCAGCTCATTCCATTCCACCCTCTGCGTGAAAAAGTTGCCCCTTAGGACTCTTTTATACCTTTCCCCTGTCACCCCAAACCTATGCCCTCTAGTTCTGGACTCCCCGACCCCAGGGAAAAGACTTTGCCTATTTACCCTA
>NC_057714.1:15034575-15053247 GCF_004010195.1 Chiloscyllium plagiosum | reverse complement strand
TACATTTTCCAATGCAGCATACCTGTTTGAAATGGGTATATCCACAAAAGACTCCTGCCCTAGGTGCTGACCTCTCTCACCCTTCCTGGAGTTAACCCATCTACGTGACTGTATCTGAGACTTTCCCCCCTTCCTATAACTGCCATCCATCACATACTGTTGCTGTTGCAAATTCCTCATCGCTTCTATCTGTCTCTCCAACCGATCCTTTTCTCGTGTTCTACTGGAAGTCCTTTGACGTACTTGTGTAATAATCCTTTACCATTAGTAAGTATTACTGTTTTCTTCATTATTTCTAAACAACCTGTACATTCACAATCAAAGAAATTACTTTCTACTATCAGTCCTAACACAGGAGTGCAGATGACAACAGAGCAGCATGTACTGACAGGATGAGAAAAGATATATGGTTCAAATGGGAGTCAACCATATATATAAACACTAAACAGATATTTCACTCTTGTAATGAATTCAATCAAATTGTTTATTTTACCACTGTGTGTGTTTCTCCTCTATTGAACCTAGGGTATTAGCCAAGTAATATGCCATGGCAGATTCCAGATGTCCTTTTGTTGTCAGAATGGAAAATCTTGCTCCCACTGCATTCTGACCAAGAAATAAGAAAAGAAAACTGAGAAACCTTCACAGGGATTAATGAGGAGGAAAGTGAGTAATGAAATGAATGGGTTTCTCATGGGATTTTGTTTTCCTTTAAATGTACCAAGAGGTTTAATGTGCATTGACACTCGTGATAATGTGTGATTATTGTGTAACTACCACCCAGTGTATTTGAAAGGCCTGAATAAATCAATGACTGTCGCTTTGCTGTAGACTTCACTCAATGACAGCCACACAGACAAAGCGCTATTAGTTTCACAGGTCAGTAATTTACTACTGCTGATACCACTTTGTCTTTGACACTCTTAGGATCTATTTGAAACCAGGTGTTGTGGCTACTACTCTTATTAGGCTTTATATTTTGTTAGAAATGGAGCCAACCTAATATTTTTAATTTGGGCTGGACTAAAACAAAAATCAGAATTTGTTTTTAAGTATTCATTCTTGGGATTTAGCCTTTGCTGCCTGGGTCAGCAATTATTGTCAAAGCCTAATTGTCCTCGAAGAAGTGGTTATGAACAGTCTGATTGACATACTGCAATTTATTTAGTGTCGGTCATCCAAAATAGTAATAAGGAGAGAGTTCTAGGACTTTGAGCCAGTGACAGTGAGAGAACAGTAATATATTTCGCAGCCACAAATATGAATGGGTTGGAGGGGACCTTAGAATTGGTGGCATTTCCATTTCTCGGCCGCCCTTCTAAATGGTTGTGGTTGTTGGTTTAGAAGACGTCTTCAAAGTAGCCAAGGAAAATTTCTGCGGTATATTTTGTAAATGGTATACACTACTGCAACTGAGCATAGGTAATGGAGGGAGTGAATATTGAAGGTGGTGGATGGCATGACAGTGAAGTGGAAAACCTTGCCTTGAATGGCGATAGGCTGATTGAGTGTTGAAATCACAATCATTCAATTCTGCAAAGCTATTTATAAAAACCAAAAGGAAAACGGTGTTATGCAAAATGTCTGCATAATGTTTGCACTGACTTCAAACTACTTTTATGTTATCTTTTTTATCTGGTATCCCAAACTGTTATCCTTTGTGATTTGTTTATGTAATCAAATGCGAATTCATAAGAAAGTTCTCTTGGATCCTTTTGTCAATTTTGAAAGTGAGTCACACATTAATTTTGAAACAAATACAATTACCAGAATATGAGTGAATTTGGGACTTCTCTTTTGTGTGAGGCAATATTAAAAATGTAAAATACAAATAAATGTTAAAAAAAATTGTAAATAAAATGGAACATGCTCAGGAACCTCATCAATTCCGACAGCGTCCACAGAGAGAGAATCAGTTAGAATTTGAAGTTGATGAACAGGGTTCTAACATGTGATTACCAACCTAAAATGTGAAGCTAAATTTTGCTAGCCTATTGGAGATAGGTTGAGAGATGGAAGAAGTGATAAAATGGCCACATAAAGTATCTGGAAGGAAGCCTGATGTCTCCCATTGCAATTGGATAATACTGAAAGTGATCAGGCTGGTGAGAGGAGGTTATGCTGGAGTAGTGCAGAAGTAGATTTAAGTCTATTAAATAGGCAATTTACCAGATGTTAAGTATTTTTCCATATGTGCATGAGACAATGGTGCTTCAGAGTATCGCCAGCTATAATCAGACAGAGATCTGATGGGAGGTCAGTGTTGGCTGCAGTCAGCAGTCATTGCATGCTTTAGTGTGGTTTGGCAGGAATGGTGGAGCCACATGGACAGCAATAACAGCAATTGGGAGGCTGCAGACATCCTGGAGAGACAACTTTGAGTTGCTCTGACC
This sequence comes from Chiloscyllium plagiosum, assembly GCF_004010195.1. Taxonomy (NCBI): domain Eukaryota; kingdom Metazoa; phylum Chordata; class Chondrichthyes; order Orectolobiformes; family Hemiscylliidae; genus Chiloscyllium; species Chiloscyllium plagiosum. The sequence goes on along the minus strand of NC_057714.1, from coordinate 15,050,854 downwards.
CCACAAGGCAGGCCTTGGATGGCACTACCTCAGCACGATGGTGGCAGTTTGAGCTGGCTGGCTAAGAGATGACACAAAGGGTAGCTGCAAAGGGTAGTTTCAAAGGTAGGAAGATGATGTTATCATCCTGCAAGAGTTAGGCAGCTTTTATTTTCCCATGAAAGTCACTGTCAGTTCCAGCAGAAAACTGGAAACTTTCAGTAGCATAGACACCTCAACACCTCTTGCATTGTGTTGGAGGACAGGTTCTGGATTTCTGTCAGCTCCTGTGAACCCCCTTATAGACTGGTATTCACAGCTATGATAGCAGCAAACTGGGCTTGTATCAATAAAGGTTGATTTTCCAGTGAATCACTCAGATATTGGCAATAAGACACTGTCTTGTAGTTTCACTCTCATTTGTGCAAGATTGATGCAGGAACCCTCTGTACACTTAAGGCAGCCATGCTATACGTTCTGGTAAGCCTGTCAATGCACCTCATACTTAACCGTGTGTAACCATCAGATTTCTGAGTCCTCTGTGTGACAGATCATGTAAGTCAACATCTTCTCTTGGACACTTTTTCTCCCCTTTTGCCAAGTCCACGCTGTAGACCACCATGTGCAGATTGTTGTTGAACTGCCTCCTGAAGCAATAGGTCCTTAGCTTCTAAGCTAATGATTGTGCGAGATGGAGTGATTGTGTCTTCATCATCAAAATCTTTTTCCTCTTCGATGTCTTGCTTCTGCATTGATGCCTGATCAATTTAGAGTTTGTCAGTATTTGGGAGGAAAAAGGTTTGAAGTTAGGAGAAAGGGGGAAAAAATGAATAGTGTTTATTCATACAATCTGCAGCTTATGTGTCAGAAGAAACTGTTGGATGTGAAAAGGATGATTAGTTAGAAATAAAAAGTCATCCTCAAAGGTTTCTGCCCTGCTGCTGACCACAGTCTCATTCATTGGCTGCTCCAATATGGCCAGCACCACTACAACCATGAAGTAAGGGCATGCTGTCATACCTGATTTCCACTGATGATGTGTGGTACTGCTTCTGATTATGCATCATCTTCTCCTGTGTGAGAAAGAGAATTGCTGGGTGAGTGCTGTGCAATGGGTGTAGACAATTTGCCTATCATCTTTGAATAGCTGGTAGTATGTGCAAATTAGAATATTTGGGTGTAAATCGTGCTACACTATGAAATAAGTATACATGAGATGAAGTCATGAATCATAGGTAAAAATCATGATAGGGATTATTAGTGGTAGAATGGGGCTTTGATATCTTTAGCAATGTTAAGGCTTCTCGTATTGATGTTAGACTATGGCATTGATGGCATGTTCATTGACTTTGACTACGACTGTGATGTGATTCAATTTCTTGAAGCATTGCCTCCAGAACATTGGGACTATACTGCTCCCCCTGATTGTAGTTTCTGCCTGGAGAACCTCTCTTCTTCTGTCCACGTCCTTCACAAAAGCATCTAATTCTCTATGGAAGACGTTTGCAGCATGTTATCAGGTTTGTTGCATTATTATTGTGTTCTTCCAGATTAGAACCTCTTCTTTAACCACTTTCAGCACCTACTGCAGCTCTGCTTTCAGAAATGCAGACTGGCTTTCAGTTGGACAAGCTCGCTTTACGCAGTGTTAGCTTTGCCTGAACTTGGACCACTAGGTAGTGGTACTCACAGAACTGTGTGCTTAGCGCGAGCTGCACACTATAATGATGTCATTGAGTAGGCTGAAGATTGTGTGTGCATTGTAATCTCCATGCCGATTTTCAACCTTATTCGATTTTGTGGCCTGAGAATTCCAATTTTGTAGACTGCAGTATTCTCATAAGTACTAGGTGATTTCTTTTTCAAGGGAAAACTCAGAATCAGTGTTATAAATTGAACATGTGATGGACAACAATGACACATAATAAATTTTCATCTATGAAATGACCATAACTCACCACTTAATCACTCACAAATCATCCAGTCAGTATAACTCATAAAATATGTTTTATCTCAAAATTGCTCAGAATGTATACTCATTTCATTACAACTCAAAGCTTTCCTCTAATAGATATAAAAATATTTTTTAAATTGATGTGAGAAAATCATTTTGAGGAAAAATTTAAAGTATTTTAGTGATATACGAGGTTAAATGTCATATGCACTCTGGAATCTCTGTTTAATATCAATATTTATTAAATTAAACCTGCTTGAATTAATGATAGCTTTCTGAAGTATTTCTTCTTAATCTCTGAAGAATTATAGCGATGCTTGTAGATAACATTTTGTCTGTTTTTAATGGCCAATGTGTAACTGAATGTGATAGAAATTTACTCACAAAAACCTCCCAATTTGTTTTTCCTATCACGATAATTTGAGTTATAATCTTTTTCACTGTTACAAATGCAAGAAGATTTATTTACTTTAAAAGTCAACTGTTTAATTGGAATGAAAAGCTAGAAAACAAATTAATTTTACAGAAACCTTTTATAGCCCCTTTGAAAGCAAGGTTTGAAGTGTACCATGTTTCTGTCTGCCTTCTTTCCTGAGTCATATGTGTGTTTTTTCAAACGAGCTTGAATGTGTTCAAAAGCCATTGAGCGTGCAGAATCTAATTCCGCCTGATCCATGTTTTGCAGAAATCTATTATAAATATGCAGGAGCTGCATTTGTTTCTGTTCCTCATTTCCTCCAATAAAGCACAGTTATGTTTGATAGTTGTGACTCTCACAGGCTACCTTGGGTACTGCATGGCAATACACAATAAGGAGAGATGAATTTTAATTCCTGGCTGCAATCAAGTATCTCCCCTCCCCCTGTGGAACTCAGTTCATTTTAAAGCTTATTTGATTGCTACTTCTGTCACAGTTTATTGCCAATTGATCTCATCAAATTATTTCAGATGGATGCCATGTCACTCCATTGTTCCTAGGAATACAAAAAGGGCGGATCCATCGCTGACCTTCAATGCTCACCCACACTGGAACGAAGGGATGTTATTGCTGGCTTGAGCCATTGAATGTATTTGTCGAAACTTTATCTTTCTTTCTCACTCATCTGTACCAAGTGAATTGCAAACACATACTGTACCTTTTCTGATCTATATGTTTCTTTTGGCAGACAGGACCTTGTAAATGTCTGTAACGTTTTGAACTAAAATGTTGTGAAAGAGCAATTTCAACCAGCTGTTAATAGTTACTTCTAGGTGAGGTCATTAAAAGTGTATGTAAAACATGCTTATGATCATACTCTATATAGTGGAACAAGCACAAGTGGCAGGAATAATTGAATTGGTATAGATTCTGATGTTTAACGCCACGTACATATTGCACCATTGTATTTCGTGAGAATGTGGCTTAGTGCTTTGAAAGTGAGCTAGCTATGTTTCCTACAGGATAAAAGCTTTTACATGCGGTATGTTAACCATCTGGAAGAACGATGGCCAGAAAAATAACAGCGTATTTCTGTAGATCCAGTGCTCTCATTCAGAAGTGATGGACAAAACCAATCCCTTTTATGTTTTAGTGACTGTTAAATAAATTGGCTGCTGTGCTGTCCAAACTTAAAGTTTGTTTTGACCACAAATGAAACAATTATACTGAGATTTTGATCTCTATTTCATGCATTTTCACTTCTATGTTTTTCCATGTTTACTCTCAGTTTTCTTTCCTTGCCTCTAGTTGTTAGAATAATCTGTCTTGCATTAAATATCCTTTCCCCTAAAACAAGAGTATTTATTTCAATATTTCTGGATATTTATGGATGGGAAAGATCTTCCAGCCCATTTTACACTCTCTGACCTATACTTATCCCATTTAATTTACTCAGGGTTCAATCAGCCCCTCCTGACAAGCAGCGAGGAAGGTGATGGCAAGGTACAGACAATTGGAGGGTTAGCAATCAGAACAAACCTGCCAATTAATACCAATTAAGTGCTTGGCAGGAAGATCCAAGCTCAATATTTCTACCCTGCCACCGATTTAGTCTCGTATCTGATCGATTAAAGACGACTTAAAGGCCTCATCCTGCCTCATCTGTAATTGCTTAGCCTAATTCTGGGGTTTGGGGTTCTTGTGGTTGAGTGATAGTGTCAATATCTCTGAACTAGGAGGCCCAAACTCAAGTCCTACCTACTCCAGTGGTGTGTAATAACATCTCTGAACAGATTGTTTAGAAAATATATTATTGATACAGATGTGTTGAATGAATTTAGAAGCAGAATGGGGATCCAATGGTCTCTACATCTGAGCCAGGAAACCTTGACTTACGTCCTATCTGCTCCAAAGTATATAATGACATGCTTGAAGACTTTAATTATAAAATGTCCAGAAATTCTACTGGCCATCAATCAGCAACTTTATTGTTGGAAGATTTGGTGGACTTTCTTACTTGGTCGACTGGATTTGCCACCACTTTCAGGCTTGGTTCTTCTTGGTTTGACATCGAGGTGGGAGTGGGTACAGTAGATGCTGGAGATTAGAGTCAAGATTAGAGTGGTGCTGGAAAAGCACAGCAGGTTAGGCAGCATCCGAGGAGCAGGAAAGGCTTTTGCCCGAAACATTGATTTTCCTGCTCCTCAGATGCTGCCTGACCTGCTGTGCTTTTCCAGCACCACTCTAATCTTGGTTTGACATCTGCCTGGAATTCATTCCAAATATTGATCACAATGATTAAAACCAGATTGCTGACATAATTTCCAAAGTTATCTTTGATTTGGCTTAACCCGTATTTCTATTTGCTACTCACATCATTTAATTAAAAATTGTATTTTACCATTAAGATTTTCAAAGCCGCTGAATATCATAATTTAAGAGATCATCTCCTCAACAGACCAATTCAATCCACTTTATATTTGTAAGTCAGATGGCTAATATCAGGCATTTACTTCATTGCTTTTCTCTGCATTACCTCAACTTAGAATTCTGTTTGACAGTGAGCTGCCTGGAGATGCTGACCACTGATCGCAGCTCACTGGCTCAATGAAAATGAGGCTGAAATTTCAGCATTGGCCTATTCTTCCTCATGTAGTGCTGCCCCCTGACCAGTGGAAGAATGATCACTCATGAAGGAAGATTACAGAAGACCTTGTAAGATACCCCCAAGTAGATCTGAGTCTAGGAGAGTTAGCTTTGGACTATACCATCTCAACCATGGGAAACAACAGTCCAGACAGCTTGGTTGACCACTCACAGCAAGGATACATGTGGGATAATGGCAATGTCATCCTGAGAGAGTGCAGTAGGTTTGTGCTGTCTGATGCCACTGTCAAGCCCCTGGAGGAATCAGCAATCATTCTAATCTACAGATTGGGTTGCTGAGGCATCCTCAAAATCCTTTGAGCACTGATATCTGTTATGCTGATGGTAGCACTCTGAGCTTTCAGTGGAGCCCTCGAGAGTTGGTTGGCTTCCCTCATGTTGCAAGGGAAGTTGGTAAACAGAATGCCAAATGCTGCATTGGAGTGTGCACGCATTCCCCATGCTGGAAAGATTGGAGACCAAATGCTATGCAAAGTCTTGAGCCAAATTGGGGTTGGACTCCTTCTTACCCCCTAATTGTGACAATTGCCTTTCTGGCATACCTGACAATACACCATGCATTTCATTATTGATGCAAGTTAGCATTCTCTTGACGTCTCTCCCATTGGTGTCCTGAACTGCAACCTCTACATTAGGATTCCTGAGTGATTTTGTCCTTCAGGGAACTGGCACCCATGCCCCCCAAGCCTCATGCACAGGTTGCAGATCAGTCTTTAACATTATCCTCCCCTTCTTTGATTTTAGATTAGATTCCCTACAGTGGGGAAACAGGCCCTTCAGCTCAACCAGTCCACACCGACTCTCCGACGAGTAACCCACCCAGACCCATTTCCCTCCGACTAATGCACCTAACACTATGGGCAATTTAGCATGGCAACTTCACCTGACCTGCACATCTTTGGACTATGGGAACCGCACATCTTTGGACTATGGGAACCGCACATCTTTGGACTATGGGAGGAAACTGGAGCACCTGGAGGAAACCCACGCAGACACGGGGAGAATGTGCAAACTCCACACAGACTGTCACCCGAGGTTGGGATGGAACCTGGGACCCTGGTGCTATGAAGTAGCAGTGCTAACCGCTGAGCTACTGTGCCACCGCAAAGCCACCGTGCTGACCCATTTTATGCACCAGTGCTTGATAAGGTAGATGTTCTTGGGTATTGGAAAAGGGAAAAGTACAAGAATATGCTTTGAAGGGGGAGAAAGTACTGTTGTACAGAATATGACTTACCCACATTTTACATTATCTTAGATATATTTGACATAAATTAATTAGGAGATGACTGACAGGTGTGCATTGGGTATACCAGTGTGAATATCACCTTGCATGTAAATTCTGTTGGAAGAAAAGAAAAATGATAAGCAGGATGTAGAAAGGAAAACCAAATAAATTGAGCAGCATCAAAGGAAGGTCTGGTGTAGGGGAAGTATCCAGAGGCTTAGATGTAGTTACCTGGAGAAAGATTCCAGACTTTTCAGATAAGCTGATCTCATGAAAGTGCCTTTTAGTTCAGAAGCATTTGGGTAGTTATGTCATTGCATTTCCAGTTTGCAGCATAGACAGCTCTGGCTGTGATAGAGACAATGACAGTTCTGAATGTTTACACTACCACATTGATCTCAGTCAGGTTCAGGTGAAGGCCATCCCAGTGGAACAGCACTCTCTTTCTCCAGCACTGACTCTATGAATTAAAATCTGTATCTCTCCCACCAATATTTAAGCCAAGTGTGGAGCTTCCTTTTACCATATTGCAATTTGCTTGCATTTCAGGCAGGAATCCAGAGATTATTATTTCAATGGTCTGCTATTTAGCCCCTAGATACTCTCTCTATAGAGTCCCTTTCTCAGGTTTACCCATATTGTTGACACCCAGGTATATAATGACAGCTGGCTCCTTGCCATCTGACTTCAAATTTCAGAGGAGATATCCTTAAGCCATGTATTGGTCAGCAATATAGCTTTTGGAACTCATGTTCTTGGTTACAGAGAACAGTACTTAACCATCTAACTCTACTGTTCCCTACGAGAAATATTTTTTTTTTCCCTCGAATTGAACGGACCTCTGCACCAAGGTGCCATGCTCAGTTTGCTCATCCACTGTGCATTTCCTGCACTTGCCTGCACAAGCTGCAAGAACCTCAAGCCTGTTGGACAATTGCAAATGCTGAGCCACTCATGTGGATCTCTGTACATGCCACACATGATATCACACTTTCTGTCCCTGCTCACGGTCTAAATCAGAAATTCCTAGCCTAAGGGGAACGGCTACCTCCTGGAAGAATGTGTCCAGCTAAGTTTCCTCTTCCCTGATGTATCACAACGTTTAAAGCTCAGACCCCAGCTCATCAACTTGAGCCAATATGCTACAGCTATAACATGGCACCTTCCTGCAACCTTTATTATGGGTTTTTAAGTAATTAGGTTTCAGGTTGAGATGTATCACTCAACTATCTAATGCAATTCTTTTGAGTAGTTTAACTAGTTCAGATATAATGCAATATATCGATCTTCTTAGCGTTCATTTAAACTATTATGCCCTTTGAAAGGAATAGAATCTGCCCCAGAGCGCCAGGGATCTAGGTTCAATTCCACCCTCAGGTGTGTTAGATGTCTGTGTGGAGTGTGCACATTCTTCCTGTGTCAATGTGGGTTTCCTCTGGCTGCTCTGTTTTCCTCCCACAGTCCAAATACGTGCAGATTTGGTGAATTGGCCATGCTAAATTGCCCATAGTGACGAGGAATGTACAGGCTAAGTGGATTAACCAAGGGAAATGCAGGGTAATGGAAAAGGATAAAGGGGGGGTGGGGGGGGGTTGAGGGTGGGGTACTCTTTGGAAGGTCGGTGTGGACTCAATGGGCTGAATGGCCTGTCGGGATTCTATGAAACTTAAAACCCTGAACTAATCACCCAATTGCCTTTGAACACTCACTGATTACTGAAGCTGTAAAATGGTATCAAAATCATTTCCCCCCCGCACCGTATTTGCTATTGTACCAAATTACCAATGAAGCACGCATACTTTGAAGCACAATAGGCTTAGCTTTCTCACATTCTGAGGAGTGCTCCTTTTTTCTGTCTAATTCTTAACATCTGCAAGAAAGAAAACAGACATGACTCCATATTTTCTTCCTTCTGCTAAAATCCAAAGCCGACCCAGTCTTCCCTAACGAATTTCTAACACTACATATGTACATGTGCCTTCCTAACACTATACCCCAGTCATGAATAACTTTATCAAATATAGTTCACGATTTTACCTAACCCAATAATATAATAGGATAGGTGCTTAATAGATTGGAGGCGAAACCCATAGTGTATCAATATCATAAGACCATAAGATCATAAGACATAGGAGTAAAAATTAGGCCATTCAGCCCATCCAGTCTGCTTTGCCATTTAATCATGGCTGATAAGTATCTCTACCCCATTCTCTTGCCTTCTCCCTATAACCTTTGATCCCCATAACGATCAAGAACCTATCCATCTCTGTCTTAAATATACTCGATGACCTGGCCTCCACAGCCTTCTGTGGCAATCAATTCCAATCTCTGGCTGAAGATGTTTCTCCTCACCTCCATTCTATAGGGTCTTCTCTTTACTCTGAAGCTGTGCCCTCCGGCCCTAGTCTCTCTTGCTAATGAAAACATTTTCCCAACATCCACTCTGTCCAGGCCATTCAGTATTCTGTAAGTTTCAATCAGATCCCCCCTCATGCTTCTAAGCTCCAAGTATAGACCCAGAGACCTCAAGCGTTCCACATAAGTTAAGCCTTTTATTCCTGGAAGGAGAAGAATGAATGGGAGAATGAGATTTGGTGGTAGAAGGATTAGTGTAGTATGTATCCATTGATAATTGCTTCCTGTAATTTCTGGATTCAGCTCCTGTACCAATATTGAAGATGATTCAATCATTATGCTCTTAAAATAACACGTGGTCTCAATTTCAATTTATTGTATTTAATGATATAGTACGTTGCTTATCATCAGTTTTCACCTTAACATTCCCTTTCCCAGCTGAAATTTCCTTCCCTAAAAAGAAAACAAAATACTCTAAATATATTTAGGGGTATTTTTGATATATCACTACAGCTACTGCCAGTTGCCGTTCTTCACTTTGACAATAGGGCAAGGAGTATGTCTCTAACTGATTTGCCTACAACTAAGTCTGTATGTACCTTGAGTGAGAGGGAATTGTGAGCTTGCTGGTCTATGTAATGGATGTAATGTCTGTACTAGTCACCACAGGGATAAAAAAGGACAGTAGTGACCAAAATTTTCATAAGCAGTGGCATTGTTTCAATCATTGCAGCAGGTAAACTAGGTTAGATGGCTGTGTGATCATACAGACAGGAAGCTACCATATTCTATGCATCACTGTAATAAGTTGCCTAGTATTTCCAATGTTTAATTATAACAACATCCAAAAATGTTTGTTTTATTAATCCTGTCTATTTAACAATGAATCTCCTTGCAAATTGCACTCACCTGGTTGAACAAGTTAACACAAAATAAGTCGCTCTCTTCCAATCAGTCTATAATGTCCATGAAGGACTCAACAAAACTTAAATGATCTTAAGTGATTATAGAGTGGATTTAATCTTTCAATGTTTAAATGAGTTCTTTTCATTCTCATCTTTTAGTGCTTCTCTCAAATGCAAGCTGAGGACTAACATCAAGAAACTCATCCTCTATTACAAAAAGGTTGATCAAACTGAAGTGATTTCCCTCTCGTGGTAGCCTGATCCTGGGTACATCTCTGGAATTTGTACTCGGTTTTATTCTGTCTTCATGCACTTTGCCTTAAATCATCATGAATTTATTGAACACAGGGTCTGAGTCATGGCTTTGCACGCTGAATGGACAAACAGCATTTATCATTATCCTGAACACATTGATAGATACAGCCTATGGCATTCTGAAAACCAAATGGAGTATACTCTCCTGTCCTTATTGCCAAGTGGGCAGTGATCTATCCTGTCTGGAAGAGGTGATGTCAATTTATCTTGAGTGTCCACTGAAGTGAGAACCTTCAACAAGTTTTAGTTAGTTTACCGTGTAATTGTAAAATCCTGTTACAATCAAATGGTTCCTGCAAAAGATGGTGTAAATTTAAAATAATCTGACTGTAAGTTTACCAGACAACTGTTGAAACTTAATTCACAGCTTGCAGATTACTTTGTAATGTTCCTTGTACATCAGTCTTTACAAGTGACTATCAATGAATTTTGAAGCCCTCAACTTTGAAGGACTGGGCACTCTCCTGGTTCACCCGCCACTGGAAAGGAGACAGCTCCTCATTTAATCCCCACCCCCCAACTTCCTTGTACTCTATGAATCAAATAGAACAACATCCTTATTAACACAATCTTATACTCTTCTGCTGAACTAGTACATAGGATTCGGAGAGCATGTGACAAAGAAGATGAAATAGAATGACTGACTTCACTTCTATGAAACAACAGTTCTCTCAGAACAGCTTGAGATTATTTGTTCCTCCATCAACGTCATCCTTGACTTCACGGTCAGCGCTATCGTTATACTTCACCATTTAGTTCCATTTTGAAATTATAAACCAAAGTGTTAATCTGGCGATGCACAAAAAAAATCCGCATATGTAGAATAGAATGTTAACACTTGAACTAATTACTTGTCATTGCATTATCCTATTGGATGAGTGGTTTTCAATTACATTGTCACATCCAATGGTTTTACTTTTGTAATTCCTGTGTATAAAGCAATTGCAAAAATGGAACTGTCTGATAGAATTGAAGTAATTAAATTATATAATTTGCAAGAACTGCAGGAATGATATCATCTAATTGTTAAAAATTTCTATAGCAGAAATTGCTGCAAGAAATATCTTATTTGTTCTGATAAATATATGTGGGAAAGTGTTACTGCGTTGGGTGCAATCAGAAAGTTTAACATAAATCATACTTGATATTGTGTACTTTAGGTTGCATTTCAAGTCTTCACAAAATATCATTTGCATAATCACATAAAATATTCCATGATCCAGTACATTAGACTACTAATGCAGAATAATAGATTGTTTTTTTTCTTTCTCTTTGTATTAAAATAAATCATTTGTATATTTAAGATTGGTGGTCTGGTGCAGTTTTATTTAGAGAGCTGAAAATGAGTTTATTAGAAAAATAAGGATTTGAATAGTCCTCCACCTGTGAGTAACCTAATTTCAAGTTGCTGAAAATTATTTAAAAGCTATCCTGAACATTATGCACATATCCTTGCAGTGTATTAGTACCTTGATAAATCTAATATACAAAAATGTAAAGATGTTCCACAAATGCCTGTGCAATTGGCAGGTATTTGTCATTTCAGTATTCTCTTTGTGGAAAGTAAGGGTGGTATTTGGGATTAATAGTGAGATTTGTTGGATAAGATCTCGACATCAAGAAACATTTTTCTAATTTTCCCCTCAAGCCTGAAATGACAAGTTCAGAATCGCACCATTGAGTGATGACTATTTTCATACATTTGCATCATAGTAAAACCCCAACTCCATAATTATTTGCCACTTTCCAATTGTCCTCTCATCCACTGAGAAACTAGATGGCATAAATTCCCAACATGTAAATCATAAGAGTTAAATGGCATCTCCAGCTCAACGAAAACCTGCTCCTGCTGTCATGCAGCTACTTCTGAACACTGTCCTTGCATATTCTGTGGCAAATCACAGAAACCCTACAGCATGGAAGCAAGCTGTTTGTCCCATCAAGTTCACACCGACCCTCTGAACAGCATCCCACCTAGAACCAACCCTCTATCCCTGAATTTCCCAAGGCTAATTGAGCTAGCCTGCACATCTCTGGACACTATGGGACATTTAGCATGGCCAATCCATCTAACATCCACATCCTTTGACTGTGGAAGGAAACCGAAGCACCCGGAGGAAACCCATGAAGACAAGGGGAGAATGTACAAACTCCACACAGACAGTCAGCCAAGGCTGGAATCGAACCCAGGTCTGTAGTGTAGTGAGGCAGCAGTGCTAACCATTGAGCCACTGTGCTGTCCCTTCTCAACTTTTCATGCATCCATGATCAGCTCAGAAACCAGTTTAGTCTTTTGACATTTTACCTTGGATGTCAAGGGCACCTATAATGTGCATGCTTTTGCCAGGCCATTTTACACATGGGGAACAGACGTGCGTTTCACATGCTGACATAGTTTGATATTGACACATACTCCACATGCTTCTTAGCCTTTTCTCCCTAGTGCACACTCACATTAGCATTTGCTTGGGGGCTGCCAGTGCCCATCAAATTCACATTGATTCTTAGCACATTCTGTTTTCAGCACTGACTTACCGGCTGCCAGCTTCTGTGTGACTTGCATTGCTTTCTTGGTGCACAAGTGCTCAATGCACATCTCTGTGACTTGCATTGTAGGAATCACTGAAACATTATCTCTCAGTCAGATAGGGAAAGGACATGTTGCTGCACGAACTATGTCAACGCCACACCCTGCAGCACGTGCCAGCAATTTATGTGACAAACACATTGCATTGTGCTTCAAGCAAATGGCCATGTCTGAAGTCAAAGGGAAGCAGTCCTTAGTGGGTTGGACAGGGACAACTGTCATTTCATGGGTAACACCACAATCATCCAGGCACATCCAATTACATATAAGTGGTTGACATGGTCAGGGTCCGTTTGATCCTATTCAAGTCTATGGATCAATGTTCTTGCAGTCTGCGAACTAAGGTTAGTCAGTCCTGCAGGTCAATTCCAGCAGTCCAGGAGGTTATACGAAGTCAGTTAAGGTGCTCAGACATCAGTCCAGAGAGGATGAACATCATCAATTGGAGATGACATATCAAGTCGGTCCAGGGTGTGGGCTATAGGCAGTGATAGTGGTTTGCTCATTAAAATCAGGAAGTTTATCAGGGGGCAGTTCAAGGAGTCCTGGGAAAAGTAGACAACTCAAGTCTGGGGAAGGGTTTCATTTTACTGGGTCACTGTGATAGGGAGCAATTGTAGATAGTAGGATAGAACCATGCAGCGAATGGTGGAGCAGGGTCTGTGAGTTATGGAAGCAGGGGCATGGGTCGGGGAGGCTTTCAAATAGCTAATGCTCACTCTGGCATTGACATGAGGAGTGTTTAGAGTCAACAATAGCATAATAATTTCCAACACCTCTGTGTATTGGTGAACTACTGGCATTGGTGAGACTACATCTGGAGTACTGTGTAGAGTTTTGGTTCCCTTTTTGACAAAGGGCATAATTGCACTGGAGGCAGCTCAGAGAATGTTCACTAGATTAACTTCAGCGATGAAAGGCTTGTTATATGAAGAGATTGAGCCTTTTAGGGCTATATGTGATATAGTTTAGAAGGTTGAGGGGAGATCTAATTGAGCCATAAATGTTAAAGAGGATTCGCAAAGAAGATGTAGAAAGGATGTTTCCTCTTGTGGGGTGAGCGAATGAGAGGTAATAGTTTTAGGATAATGGGCAGGCAGGTTAAAACAGAAATGAGAATAAATTATTTCCCTCAAAGGATCATGAATCTGTGGAATTCACTCCTCCAGAGGGCAGTGGATGCTAGAATACTAAATAAATTTAAGGAAGAGATAGATAGATTTTCAGGAAGTAATATATTAAAGGGTTAAGAGGGGAAGGTATAAGTAGAGTTGAGGCTGAGTTAAGGTCAGCTATGATCAGATGAAATGGAGGAGCAGGTTTAATGGGCTACATTGGCTACACCTGTTCCTGGTTCTTATGTTCTTCTGGATAATTTTGCAAAGGAGGTCAATTGAAGCAGGGATCAAGAAATGTCATCATGATCCAGTGACGGAAAAGGCAACATGAAAGATGGGTATAAAAGTTTGTGTCACAGGCAGAGCCTGCAGTCATTCAGACAAACAAGAAGCTGGAACCTTATCATATCAGATTGAAGTTCAATTTACATAGCAATTAAGAATATAGGAGCAGGAGTAGGCCATTTGACTCTTTGAACCTGCTCCACCATTCAATATGATCATGGCTGACCATTGAGCTCAATTCACTAATCCCACGCTCGCCCCGTACCTCTTGATCCCTTTCACCGCAAAAGCTATATTTGCCCCCTTCTTGAAAGTACATAATGTTTTGTCTTCAACTACTTTATGTGGCAGTGAATTCCAAAGCCTCAATAATTTCTAGGTGAAGACATTTCTCCTCATCTCAGTCCTAAATGTTTACTCCTTTAAACTGTGACTCCTGGTTCTAGTCTCTCCCACCATCAGCAATATCCTTCCTGCCTCTAACCTGCCTAGTCCTATTAGAATTTTACACATTTCTATGAGATCCCCCTCATTCTCCTACTAAACTCCAGTGAACACAGTCCTAATTGACTAAATCACACTTTATACATTAGTCCTGCAATCTCAGGAATCAACTTCATAAATCTGCACTGCACTCCCACTAAAGCAAGAACGTTTTTCCTCAGATAAGGAGACGAAAACTGCATAAAATATTCCAGATGCAGCCTCACCAATGTCTTGTATAATTGCAGCAAGATGTCCTTGTTTCTGTATTCAATGCCTCTTGCTATGAAGGCCAACATACAGTGTTCCTTCTTTTCTGCCTGTTGCACTTTCAGCGATTGGTGCACAAAGACACCTCGGTCTCATTAAACTTTCCTCTCTCTCAATTTACAGCATTGAAATAATAATGTAACTTCCAATTTTTGTTATCAAAGTTGATAACTTCAGATTTATTCACATTACACTGCATCTGTCATGCATTTGCCCACTCACTAAATCATACTGCAACATCTCTGCATCCTCCTCATCGCTCATCCTTCACCCAGCTTTGTGTCAGCCACCAAATTTTGAAACATTAGTTTAGGTTTGCTATAGTATGAAAACAGGCCCTTCGGCCCAACAAGTCCACACCAACCTTCTGAAGAGTAACCCACCCAGGCCCATTCCCCTAGCCTATATTTACCCCTGACTAATGCACCTGACATTCTGGACAATTTAGCATGGACAATCCACCTGACCTGCACATCTTTGGATTGTGGGAGGAAACTGGAACACCCAGAGGAAACCCACACAGACAGGTGGAGTGTGTAACAAACTCCACACAGACAGTCACTCAAGATGGGAATCGAACCCAGGTCCCTGGCGCTGTGAGACAGCAGTGCTAACCACTGAGCCACTGTGCTGCCCCAATTATTACATTTAGTTCCCTCACTGAAATCATTAACATATATTGGTATCCCACTCCTACCATTCAGAAAAAAAGACCCATTTATTCCTGCTCTTTGTTTCCTATCTGCTAATCAATTTTCTATCCATACGCAATAACTTCGCAAAATGGCTGTGATCACATGCAAATTGGGCAGAGTAAGTTGCTGCTCCTTTCTTCAGTGGCAAAATAAAAACCTTGGAATTTGAGGCCCGGCTAGGAGCAATTGAAGTAATCATGCCTTCACAGAAGCCACCCTTCTGGCTTCAATTTGCACTTCATTAGTAGTTTGTTTATTATCCAAGAATTCAGAATAAAAAATTTGGTCTCAAGCACTTATGTGTATCACATTGTGTGCACCAGTGACCTCCTTGTCATGATAGCTAAACAAGTATCATGAGAACAAGGCACTTAAAAGACCTGACGTTCCCATTTCACAGCCACATTCCATAACAAGTACTGAAAAACAACACTTAACATTTGCCAAATTCTCACACTGAAATGTAAGTGTGCAAGGGCATGAGTGATGTGATTATTGGCCTTTCCTTTGTGAGGGAGGGCGGAACTAGCATAATGGTCTGTGCCAGATAGTTGGGGAGGTGCCGTGACTCTGACAAAGTAGAGAACTCTCAGGTTCAGACTGGCTCCAAGATTTTCAGTCCATACAGATTTGGGAGACAACGGTACCCTACAGATATGTCTCCAGACTCCTTTATGAAACCCCCTGGTTTACAGTAGATATGTGAACTTCTCATTGTTCATCACCCAACATTGAATGCCAGTATGCTCCCTTGAGAAGCTGATACAAAGAATGTGCTACTCCCTACAGAGATGTGTAGAATCATCTCTGACTCTCATCCAGACGCTGAACATTGCAAACATGAAATGATGTGTGCACATTGTATTTACCATTAATGTTGACAATTTAAAGAGCAGCACCCTATGTGATACTGTCTGCAGTTAATGAACCAGTTACTTGTCCCATTCTTGGTAATTGCAATGATTTTTGTCCTTAGGAGGCTGTTTATTTCTTAGTTGGGTTTGACTTGTTCAGGAGAAA
>NC_057714.1:15033357-15034566 GCF_004010195.1 Chiloscyllium plagiosum | reverse complement strand
GGTCAGGAAGAAGATTGCAGGTTAGGAAGGCGGTGCTGAATTCGATGGATTTGACTGAGACAAGGTGGGGGGAGGGGAAATGAGGAAACTGGTGAAATCCGAGTTCATCCCTTGTGGTTGGACGGTTCCTAGGCGGAAGATGAGGCGCTCTTCCTCCAACTGTCGTGTTGTTGTGGTCTGGCGATGGAGGAGTCCAAAGACCTGTTTATCCTTGGTGGAGTGGGAGGGGGAGTTGAAGTGTTGGGTTGGTTGGTCCGGGTGTCCCAGAGGTGGGTTGGTTGGTCCGGGTGTCCCAGAGGTGAGGTTGGTTGGTCTGGGTGTCCCAGAGTCCCTGACTTGTTCAGGGCCAATAGTGAAATTTGCTCTAAAGTAAACATTTTATCAGTGCAAGTGAAAATACAATTACAAAAGTAAAGGTAGTAATCTTCCAAGAAAGCTTAAGTTCTGGAGTAGTCCCGAAAGATTGGAAAAATACCAATGTAACAACTCGTATTCAAAAAGGGAACAAGACAAAAATAAAACAGGTAACTAAGGCTACTATAAGTGCCGCCATCTTCTCTGTATTACCTTACACTCATTCTATCACTACTACCATATTCACCTCCTACAAAGACGTATTCCCTACCATTCTCATGATTGTTGCAACATCATCCTTCACATGCTGTCACCCAGTGTTCTCTCTAAGCTGTTCGTACATTGGCGTGTGACACATTTACATCCAGTTTTGGATGTTTCGGCCATACATGGACTCCAGATGTCACACACCAAGAAGATATTTGGAGAGACTAGTGCCCATCCTAACCACCCAAACACCACTTACCCTGCAAGGTCTTTGCTTGGGACACTTCCCATTCTACTCAGAACCTAACAGCTGTTCTATTCATGTTCCTTAATACTTGTCTCTCTTTCTCTCAGTCAAGGAGAAAAACAATCATACTTTGTGAGAAGATTTGCAGCTCGGGTGCTCGTTGCTGTGGTTCTGTTCGCCGAGCTGGAAGTTTTTGTTGCAAACGTTTCATCCCCTGTCTAGGTGACATCCTCAGTGCTTGGGAGCCTCCTGTGAAGCGCTTCTGTGGTGTTTCCTCCGGCATTTATAGTGGCCTGTCCCTGCCGCTTCCGGTTGTCAGTTTCAGCTGTCCGCAGTAGTGGTCGGTATTTTGGGTCCAGGTCTATGTGTTTGTTGATGGAATTTGTGGATGAGTGCCATGC
>NC_057714.1:15027591-15032387 GCF_004010195.1 Chiloscyllium plagiosum | reverse complement strand
GGCTACTAGGGATAGATGGTCGAGTCATTTCGTGGCTAGTTGAGCCCATGGGTGTCCTTGGTAGTGATACTATGGGTCTGAGTGAAACACTACATAGGACAAACAGGAAGACAGCTAATGATCCGCATCCATGAACAGCAACTAGCCACGAAACGACACAGCCAGCTATCGCTAGTAGCCACACACGTAGACGACAAGCAACATGAATTTGACTGGGACAACACTACCATTATAGGGCAAGCCAAACAAAGAACAGCCAGGGAATTCCTAGAAGCATGGCACTCATCCACAAACTCCATCAACAAACACATCGACCTGGACCCAATATACCGGCCACTACAGCGGACAGCTGAAACTGACAACCGGAAGCGGCAGGGACAGGCCACTATAAATGCCGGAGGAAACACCACAGAAGCGCTTCACAGGAGGCTCCCAAGCACTGAGGATGTCACCTAGACAGGGGACGAAATGTTTGCAACAAAAACTTCCAGCTTGGCGAACAGAACCACAGCAAAAACAATGATAATAAGGAAGAAAGTGTCAAGGCAGGTAGTGGGATTCCCAACATTCAGCTTCTCACCCCTCACAACGAAAGCATACTGAATCTGATTGTAATGCGTGGCTGACTGACAGTGGCCAAATCCCTGCACTGAAATTAGAGGCTGGTTTTGATTTATTGTACCTCTGTGCCCCATTGAGCAAAAGTTATCTCACTTGTCCTGACTAATGAACAGTGACTGAGCATGCTGACAACCAAAACAGGCTTCCTGGCTTTGTTTCTATGTTAAATGACATAGCAAGACAAAATTACTGTGGGCCTGGTATTTCTGGCTGAGGAGCAAGAGGAGGCAGGGCAGGGGATGTTGTGAATATCTGGGTTGCCTCAAAATGAGTGAGCACTAAGAGACCAAGCGGTCAGGCTAATGATGTAACCTGGTCCAGTTCATGAGCTGGGTGTGTGTCCCTGAGTGTAAAGTGCCCTTGCTGCAGCATTATAATGAGAGTTGCTATTGCACCCTGAGGTGCAGCATTGAAGTGCTATCCTTGACTCTAAGTGGATCAGAGATATACTATGATGGTTCTTAGAGACTGGCACATAGGATACCAATGTCTGTTGTCATGGAGTGCATGTTGCCATTGTCCATGGGATGTGCTCTGAAATGTTGGTGTCTAGTGTCCAACATGAATGTCCTTTGGAGCAAATGATGATCTGAAGTCACTGGGTAATCACTCTGATTTCTACTGACATTTGTTGGCTTGATGGTAATGATAAACAGTTTCATGTTAATGAGGTAAGGTGTACAGACCATCAATTAATTTAGAAGAAACCCCCTTTATAGGCGACTCGCTGCTGTTGAAGGAGAATCTCACGTCAAAGCCTGGAACTTAATGAAAAGATACAGTGAATCATTCCTGATGTCGAGATAGGCTTCGCTGGATTTCTTGGACAATTCTGCCACACAGTTCATCATCACCCATGCCAGTCAGGCAAGATTCCACCCACACCATCTTTTGAAGAACCTCATCAATTATCTGCTGGAAGTTGAGATAAATAGAATCCAAAGACATCACCCGAACAGTATTTTTGTCATCCCTTCAAAGAAATACAATCAGGTGCAACATATAGGAGAAGGCATCCAGTCATGGCAGTAGCAGCGCCAAGATGTGGCAGATGCAACTCCATCCTCACCCAAGTCTCCTAATTTGATTTGCTTTATTGTCATCACGTGTACCTAAGTGCAGTGAAAAACATTGCTTGCGAGGAGCACTATAAGCAGTATAAAATGAGGAGGCAAAGACATCCAGATCATAGGGTGCTTAGACAGAGTGAGGCACACAGGTTACACTGCACAGGAGGTGCATGAAACAAGAACAACATTATTTGGAGTTAGAGAATCCAGTCATCAGTCTATTAACAGCAGAGAAGAAGCTGTTCGTGAACCTTCTGTTGCATGTTTTCAAGCTTCTGTATCGTTTGCCTGATAGAAGCGGTTGGAGGAGAGTATTACTGGGGTGGGAGGGCTCTTTGATGATGTTGACAGCCTTTCTGCAGCAGCAAGAAGTATAAATGGAGCCCATGGATGGAAGGTTGGCTTCTGTTTTGGTCTGGCCTGTGCACATCACCTTCTGTATAAAGAACAAAGAGACAAAGAACAATACAGCACAGGAACAGGCCCATTGACCCTCCAAGCCAATGCTGCTACATTTTGTCCTTCCCTACTAAAATTCTCTTCACTTACAGGATCCATATCCCTCTACTCCCTTCCTCTTCATGTATTCGTCCAGGTGCTTCTTGAATACTGCTATTGCATCTGCTTCCACCACTTCCCCTGGCAGCGATTCCAAGCACTCACCACTCTTTGTGTAAAAAACCTGTCTCGCATGTTTCTTTTAAATATCCCCCCCACCTTGGTCCGGTGTCCCCTAGGAATTGACCCTTCCACCCTGGGAAAAAAGCCTCATACTTTTCACTTTATCCATACATTCACAATCTTATAAACTTTTATCAGGTCGCTCCTCAACCTCCTGCATTCCAATGAAAACAAACCCAGTCTATTCAACCTTTCTTCATAGCTAAAGTCCCTTATATCAGGCAACATCCTGGTAAACCTTTTCTGTACCGTCTCCGAAGCATCCATACCCTTCTAGTGGCGTGATGACCAGAACTGTACACAATATTCAAAGTGTGGCCTAACTGAACTTCTATAAAGCTGCAGCAATCACAGAGACTTGGTTGAAGGAAGGGCATGATGATTGGCAACTAACTGTTCCAGGATATAGACTCTTCAGATAGGACAGGGAGGGATGTAAAAGGGGTGGGTGGAGTTGCAGTGCTGGTCAGGGACGATATCACGGCTGTGCTAAAAGAGCACACTATGGAGGTGTTGGGTAGTGAGGCATTATTGGTGGAGCTGGGAAGTAAGAAGCATGCAATCACACTGTTGGGGCTGTATTACAGGCCTCCCAACAGTAAGTGTGAGGTAGAAGAACAAATAGGTAAACAGATTATGGAAAGATGTAGAGGCAATAGGGTAGTGGTGATGGGAGATTTTAACTTTCCCAACATTGACTGGCATACACTTAGCGTCAGAGGTCTGGATGGGGTAGAATTTGTAAGAAGCATCCAGGAGAGTTTTCCATAGCAGTATGTCAATAGTCCGACAAGGGAAGAGGCCATATTGGACCTGGTACTGGGGAATGAGCCAGGACAGGTGGTAGAAGTTGTGGTGGGGGATTTCTTTGGGAACAGTGACCACAATTCTGTAAATTTTAGAATACTCGTAGATAAAGAAGAGAGTGGTCCTATGGGAAGAGTACTAAACTGGGCCAAGGCCAATTATATCAAAATTAAACAGGAGCTCGGAAATGTGGTTTGGACACAGCTATTTGAAGGGAGGTCCATATTTGAGATGAGGGAGGCTTTCAAAGATAGGTTAAAGATAGTGCAGGACAGGCATGTGCCATTGAAGGCAAAGGATAGGAAGGGCAAGATTAATGAACCGTGGATGACAGGAGAAATTGTACAACTAGTCAAGAGGAAAAGGGAAGCATATATAAGGTCTAGGTAGCTAAGAACAAAACGGGCCCTGGATGAATATTAGAAGAGTAGGACAAGTCTTAAATGAGGAATCAAGCAGGCTAAAAGGGTCATGAAATAGCTTTAGTGAGCAGAATTAAGGAGAATCCCAAAGCTTTTTATTCTTATAAAGGAAGCAAGTGGGGAACTAGAGAAAGGATTGGTCCACTAAAGGATAACAAAGGAAGGCTGTGTGTCAAACCTGAGTGAATGGATGAGATTCTAAATGATTACTTTTCATCAGTGTTTATTGAGGCGAGGAACATGATGAATGTTGAGATTAGAAATAGAAGTTTGATTCGTCTGGATCACGTTGACATAAGTAGGGAAGATGTGTTGGGTAGGCTAGAGGTTATTAAGGTGGACAAATCCCCAAGACTGGATGGAATCTATCCCAGGTTGCTGAGGGAGGTGAGAGAGGAAATAGCTGGGGCCCTGACAGATATCTTTGTGGATCCTTAAATACAGGTGGGTACCGGAGGATTGGAGGGTTACTCATGTTGTCCCCCTGTACAAGAAGGGTAGTAGGGATATTCCGGGTAACTACAGACCAGTGAGCCTGACATCTGTGGTGGAAATGTTACTGAAGAAGGTACTGAGGGATAGGATGGGCTTATCAGTGATAGGCAACATGGTTCTGTGCAGGGATGATCTTGCCTTACCAACTTAATAGAGTTCTTTGAGGAAGTGACCAAGTTGATAGATGAAGGAAGGGCTGTTGATGTCATATACATGGACTTTAGTAGGCCTTTGATAAGGTTCCCCATGGTAGACTAATGGAGAAAGTGAAGTCACATGGTGTGCAGGGTGTTCTAGCTAGGTGGATAAAGAACTGGTTGAGCAACAGGAGACAGAGAGTAGTAGTTGAAGGGAGTTTCTCGAAATGGAGAAAGGTGACCAGTGGTGTTCCACAGGGGTCAGTGTTGGGGTCACTATTGTTTGTGATATACATAAATGATCTGGAAGAGGGCACTGTTGTTATGATCAGCAAGTTTGCAGATGACATGAAGATTGGTGGAGTAGCAGAAAGCATAAGGGACTGTCAGAGAATACAGGAGGATATAGATAGACTGGAGAGTTGGGCAGAAAAGTGGCAGATGGATTTCAATCCACACAAATGTGAAGTGATGCATTTAGGCAAGTCTGATTCTAGAGCGAATTATACAGTGAACGGAAGAGCCTTGGGAAAAGTTGATGGTCAGAGAGATCTGGGAGTGCA